>NW_026048529.1:95000-378597 GCF_023864345.2 Schistocerca serialis cubense | reverse complement strand
TGCACCACTGAGTGATGACGTCGAGGTGTTCTTGTAGCTTGCGTCGTATGAATGCAAGGTTACGACAGCTCCTGAAGATTGCTGTATCGTCGGCGTAGAGAGCAATCCCTCCGCCGACCTGCTTGGGTATGTCGTTAGTGTAGACTGAGTATAGAACGGGACCCAAGACCGAACCCTGCGGTACTCCGGCCGCAATCGGTCGTGTCTGGCTCGATCTCGATCCACTTCTTACGAAGAATTGACGCTCCGCAAGAAATGAATCAATGATCTGTATTAGATGTCCTGGGCACCCTATTTGGTCTAGTTTATATATTAGGCCATCGTGCCAGACGCGGTCAAATGCCTTCTCTATATCCAGGAACACTGCTCCTGTAGATTCTCTCTTTGCCCTGGCCAGGCAAATGTGCTCTACCAAGCGCAGGCATTGTTGGGTTGTGGAGTGTTCAGAGCGGAATCCAAACTGCTCGGGCATCAGGATGTTGTGTGCAGTAAGGAAGTGTTGAAGGGGTGAGAGGATGAGCAGCTCGAGTATTTTACTCATGCCATTTAGTAGGGAGATAGGTCTATAGCTTTCTGGAAGGAGCAGGTTTTTATTAGGTTTGGGGAGGGTGATTACTTTCGCAGTTTTCCACACTGAGGGGAAGTAGGTGAGCTTTAGGCAAGCGTTGAAGACGCTTGCCAGAAATGTTATGGCAGGAGGTGGAAGGTGCTTTAGGAGTGGGCTGCGGATGCGGTCAGGGCCAGGAGCTTTGTGGTTTCCCTGACGCTTGATAAGTGCGCATATTGTCGGCTCGTTTACGGGCACGAATTCTGTATTTGGGCGCGTATTTCTAATCTGAGTCACTCGTCGACGACTAATCTTTCCTGCCTTTCACTCTCGTCATCGTCGATGACGTGAGTTCGGAATTGTGACTCTAGTGATTGTGCCATTATTTCCGCCTTATCGTGATCTTCGTACACTAGACCGTTCACGCCGTGGAGTGGCCTGTTCTCTCTGGTGGGGGTTTTCCGCTGCCGGGCTATTCGCCAGATCTTGCGTTTGCTGCTCTCTGTTTCGGCGGTTTGTAATATCTCCTCCCAGCAGCGGCTCCTGTGCTCCTGCAGTCGGAGTTTCACATGATCCTCCAGTCGCCGCAGCCGGCGGCGGTCAGCTGGGTCGCGGTGACGCTGCCACAGCTTACGCAACCTGCGTTTGGCGACTATGAGGTCCAGATGTCAGGGGGCAGGTCCCTGGCGCCAGGCTCTGTGGTGAGCCTGACGCTTGTAGCGCGAGCACAGGCGTGGAGGGCGTCTGTGAAGTTGGTGATTGCTTCGTCTATCTCTTCTTTTGTTTCCATCTGTGGGATTTCCTCCACGTGCTCACCCACCAGGTATTTGTATCGGTCCCAATTTGTTATTACTTCTGTTTTTGCCATCCTCCCGGCTTCGTCTTCGACACTGGCTATGTCCAGAACGACCGGGTTGTGGTCAGAGTTCACGTCGTAGTGCACAGTGACTGTCGCGTCGAGAGCAAAGTTTTTAACGACAAAAATATCCAGGATATCCGGGTTTTTTGTCGGGTCCGCAGGGATATGCGTAGGCTCGTCGGGTGCGATGACGCTGAGGGCGGCACGCCTCTCGACGAGTCCATGCAATCTCACACCACTTCTGTTCTCGGCGCGGCAGCCAAAGGCCGCATGTTTCGAGTTTAGGTCCCCCTCCCATAATCACACGAGCGCCAGTACCCAGCAGAGCCTGAAGGTCCTGTGTCAGTATGGTGGTGCCCGGGGGGTGATAGGTGGAGATGATGGTGTATGGTATGTTTTGAATTTTTATTTCTATACCGGCTGCCTCGATGCTGGGTGTCTGCGGTAGGTCCACTGTGCGGAAACACCTCTGCCTTTTACAAGGACCGCTACCTCCGCCGCGCTCGCGGCCCTACGCGGTCTACTCTATGGATGGAGTAATTTCTCACAGAAAAGCGGTCCTTGGGCTTAAGGTGGGTTTCCGTCAGGCACACAACGTCGATCGCATACCGTCTAGAAACTCCTCTAGGATATGTTTTTGTGGTTTTTACGCCATTGGCGTTAAAATTTAAAATGGTGAACTTCCTGGATCTAGGGGGATCCATTAAAAGCGTCGGAATAATGAAATTGCTCCCTCTGCGAGGGCCATGAATTTACTTAGGCCATCAGGCGCCGCCCGCACGCGCGCCATGGTGTCCCTAATTGTAAACATGATGTTTGTCAGGCTGAAGCCCGCAAACAGTTGGCGCAGCTCGTCAAAGACGCCGAGCGGCGTCCCTGGCTGCTGGCCAGCAGCCGACTGAGGCGGCGCGGCAGCTGCGGGCGCCTCAGTGCGCTGTTGACGTGGAGGGGGAGAGCCAGGCGGGCAGCTGCCGTCGGGGCGCGTGGTGGGGGAAGCGAGGGAAAGGCATCTCGCCCCGGCACAGTCGCTCTGCGGCTGCTGGCGGAGGCAGAGCTAGCTGCCTGCGCGTTGGCCGCAGATGTTAGCGGCGGCGTCGTGGAGGCGGAAGCGCCTCGAGACAGGGCAGCACCGTTTACCGACCGAGGGGGGCGGGTGGACATCAACTGTATTCGTGTGGGGCATCGGCTGTAGTTCGCCGGGTGATCGCCCCCACATAGGGCGCATTTTGCGGGGTTGCACGGCTCTTCTTACATGTGTTTGTCAAGTGTGGGCCGGCACACTTGACACACTTTGGAGGATGGTGACACTGCTCTGCAGAGTGGAACAACTGCTGGCATTGGTGGCACTGGACAGGACCTTCAGGTTGGCGATACCTCTCTACCGTAACCTTGCAGTTCATGAACAGCTCGATTTTTAGGAGTTCTCTATTTCTCTCGTCTGGGTGTAATATTACTTTGAAGGAAGCTCTCTTCCTGCGCCCCTCTCCCGGGTTGCTCGGGTCAGATGCCTTGGTCTCCTGTTTGACCTCGATAACCCTGAAGTGACGCGCAAGGAGAAGCTCCTTTATCTCCGCGGGATCAGTGTCACTGGGGAGACCTTTGATCACCGCCTTGTACGCGTTTTTCTCAGTGACCGGGTAGGTGTGATACGGTATTTTTTTTCTGAGTGAAATACGCTGTGAGAAATCTGTAGTCGGGTAGGGTAGACGGTTGAAATTTTACGGAGGACCCCCTGCATGAGGTATTTAGTCCTCCTTTTAGTTGAGGGGCGACCTCCTTTATGATTTTCATCGTACCGTTTACGATTGTGGCAAGAATTGGGGGCACTTTTCCCGTTTCGGTCTCGATTGCGTTTGCGCGCCCGAGGTCGAGGGACGGGTAGGCATTGTTTCGGTCATTTCCGCTCCGTCGGTGTCAATCGGAGCGAAACTATTTGATGTTGGTATATTTGCGATAACAGCTTCACCCCCTACTTCCATGTCATCACTCCAGGTTGCTCTGTTTCCTCAGCGAGCCGGCTTGGGGCGCGACGCTTAGGCGCTGGCATTACGTCGAGTCTTGTACGCGTGTTTTTGCTTTGCTAATGGCTGAAGTTGGTTGGCCGCGGGTACCCAGTGACTGGGTGCCGCAGCGGGACTGGGGCTTTGGGCTTACCCAAGATGACTGTGTCAGCGGAACTTGAAGTCTGACATTTACTGCCCAGGGGCACTGGTTGTTCGTTCGTTGGCACCGTTAGGTATCCCCGAACAGCGCCAGCCCTACCATTGACTGCACGCGGGTTACCGGGTAGTACCACGGACCCTGGCGCAGGAATTTCCCTACCTCTTGGAGGAGCAGGGAGGATGCCCTGCGGCAGTATCTGGATGATTCACGTCTGAGGCAGATCAGACGACCGGTGAACTAGAAAGCCACGGCCCTCGCCGCCACCGCGCTGCCAGTAGACCGGCAGCCGCTGCACGACAAAGGGACCACGTAAGCGTCCTACCACGACAAATTTGCGGCGCAATCGCTAAGCGTGCGCACCCACACACGACAATTTTTGCTTGCGTTGTGCACGCACAACGCACACGACAAATTTTGCTGTGCTACGGCTAGCGTAGCGCTCCCAAGGGATCTCCCAGCAGCGCGCGGCAGTATAGCGTCCGCTCACGGCCGATCCACCCCCTCGAATGAGCAGAGAATCACAAGGCCCAGCCAGTGTCGCGGGCGGGCGCGGGACGGCCGAGAGAGCGGCCGCCACTCTGCGCGCCGCCGCGCCGCGCCTCCCGCGCTTGCTACCGCCCAACGTCCGACAGCCTGTGCGGAGCAGCCCCAAACCTGCGCCACAACCGCCCGCGCCTTTCAAACCACCGAGGATGGGGCTACACACAGCCACACCACAGTCGCCACCAGTCGCCACGGCAGCGCCGCAAACCACGGCCAAACTGCAGCTACCGCGCGCTACAGCCTGGGTCGGCCCGCCGAGAATCGCCGCCCCCGCCCAAATGCCGCCCCCACAGCCCCAGGCCGACGACCCGCCACAATGGCCAAACCTTCGGCAAAACTCCCACACCGTCGCCGCGGCAGCCCGGCCAGCGCGGCCGGCGCCACAGCCACACAAGCCGAGGCGTGCGGCGATGACGGCCGTGCAAACGCGCCTCCGCCGCCCCATCGCCTTCCGTCGCCCTCCCGCCGTTTCCCGATCGGCCCGCAGCCGTCGGGCCACATCGCGCGCCGTCCCTCCTCTCTCGCCCGCCAACATTCACAGCCGTTTCTCAACAATTGCCCGCCGCAAACGGACGCCGCCTGCGCAACAGGCGCCGCCGCCCCTCGCCGCTTCCGACCCACAACCCCTCGACCGAGGCAAACCGCAATCCGAATCTACAGACAACCCAATCTGCCGTCAAGCACACACGACAGCCGACCTTACACGTTACGCGTTACACATTACGTTTACACGTCTACGTTAGGTTAGGTTAGGTGGACGTGGGTTAGGTTAAGGGGACTTGGGTTAGGTTAAGCGTCAAACTTAGGTTAAGCATTCAAACACGTCAGGCGTCAGAGGTTAGGTTAGGTTAGGTTACACGTTAGGTTAGGTTAAGGGGTCAGTGCTAGGTTAAGAAGCGTCAAACGTAGGTTAAAAAAGCGTTCAAACGTGAGGCGTGAGCCGGACAGCTTACCTTACGTAGACGTTAGGGGCTCACAGGCTGAGCTCACCTCGCCACACCACAGGTTAGGTTCGGTTCGGTTCGGTTCGCTCGGCTCAGCGTAAAGCGCCGAGGTCAGGGTTACGTTCGTTCACCTTCGGGCGCCACACTTTCGGTTGAAAGGTCGCGACGGGACGACGTCGGCAGGCACGCCGCAAACGAACAAAAACGTACAGACGACGTCGGAAACCGCCGACAGACGGGGGAGCAGCACGACCACGACCAGACACCGAGCGCGAACCAGACACACGCGAACCACCCCCACCGGCCAAAGGGCACCACACAACAACCCAGAGCACCACGTGTCGACACCAGAGCAACCCGCCGCTCACGCGACATGGCTGGCACCGAAGGGCAACCGCCCGCAACTGCGCTTTCCGCGCCGGCCCGGATGCACGTCGTGCTACAACAACACCACTACCGTACACAGCCGCTGTTCACAACATCACTATCAATGGCGCGCCCGCGGCTCGCCGCCGTCGCAGTCGCAGCCCCAACGCCAGCACTTTTGCACCACCATTCACACGCACCGCAACACAGCTCGCCGACACAGCCGAACAAAACAAACACCACACAACAACAACAGCAACAACGCCGCCGCCTCTACTTGTGCCGGCGACCCACCCCGCCGATGGCGCACCTTTCGCCAGCCGGCAATCGACACACACGCACCCACCCACCGGGGCCCAGTGCAAAAAAAAAAAACACACAAAAACAAAAAAACAAAACAACACAAACGACACGGGAAGCGCACACCGCCACTTCGCGCGCACGCCACCAACCAGTCGTCGTCTCAAAATAACAAACACAAACAAAATAAACTAACAACTAGGGCAACACAAAACAAAAACGCCTCGCACGAACCGCCCACAAAAAGGACAAGCACACGCACAGCCTCTGCTGACGACCACGACGCAGCGGCACGCTGCTCCTGTCCCGCGCCCCGCGCCCCACTCGATTCACAACTCACGCGACACCGTCAACGACGGGCTCGCTTCCCGCAACCTACCACCTTTCCGCCACGACGCACAGCCCCAGCCCCACCCGACGACTGCACTTTCACCACCGCCTCCCCCTTCCCCCCAAAACACACACACACACACACACACACAGCCAGCCAAAAACGCACTCGCGACCCACACATGCACGTGCATCGGCACACGCCAACCAGTCAACGTCGACAACCACACGCCACGCAAGGCTCGAAACGAAAACGAAACCGGCGTCCTTCCACGTTGCCATCAAGCTACGCGACACAAGACACAAGGAACCAACACAACAGCCGGCCCCACTAATTCCCACTCTCACGCCGCAAAAAGCACACCGAAACCGCCAAACACGCACGCACATTCCCCTTCGCACTGACACCACCGACCGGCTCGCTACCACACACCTCTCGGCAGCCGTTTCACGCCAATTCGCCACACAGTCGACAAGCGCCCGCCCTGTACGGCACACGCAACGACGCAGCGCAGCAAAGGGCGCCCGCAACACATACCTCTCCGCCGCCCGACGCGCCAACCGCCACACCACACCGCCAGCCACTCGCAAATTGTGCACTGCCACCAGCCACACGTCCAACACGCCGCGCCGCCTCCGGCCACCCGCCAGGGGGCGCTCACGTCCGCGACAACAGCGCGGCCCGCCGGGCCGGGCCGAACCGAACCGAGCCGCCGCTGCTCTGCACTCGGCACGGCCACACCCTGCTGCAGACCGGGCTCGTCCCTCTGTACGCGTCTGCCTGCGCATCAACACAACACGACCTTTTTTTTTTTTCTCTCTCTCTCTACCGCCATCCCTTCTTCTCGCGTTTTACTCGTTGTTGCAGCAGCGGCGCACACCTACACATCCACAGCCCCAGCCGAGCCGGCCTCACCTCAGGGCCCGCCGCCAGCGTCTCCTCCTCGGGCACAGGTGCGGTGCTGTGGCCGCCCATCCAACCGCATTGCTGGCCGTCCAGCCACCAGGCGTTCCCACTGCCGCGAGCCACGCCGCGCACCGACCCTGCTGCAGAAAACGAAGCATAGCCAGAGACCGACCGATACACAAAGCAAGCCGTCGCCTCGCCTCTTGTCCTTCCTGCCTTCCTTCCGCCCCCGCCCTTCTCACACCACCGCCTCTCCACTTTCGCCCCCCCCTCCTTTTTTTTTTTTTTTTTTTGTTTTCTTCTTTCTTTCTTTGGCCCTCTCTCCTTCCCGCCATGGCGGTTACGGCACCGCCTGCAGCGGCAGATTTTTTGCGCCCACACGCCTACTCCTACCACCATTAACCTTGCCCTGCCCTGCCCTGCCCTGCCCTGCCCTGCCCTGCCCTGCCCATCAACGTCGCAGTCGAACCGACGCTTGCCAACACACTGCCCACGTTCCTTTCTCTTTTCGGCCTACGCCCATTACGCGCCGCCGCCACAGCACCTTCCCTTCCCACAACACACCGACGTCATCACACGCACCCAAAACAGGGGCCACGACCGTGTTCCTCGCCCACTCCCATCCCGCACGGTACGCACATTCCCAACTACTACCGCGCACCCTCCCTTTCCAATCTGTGTGTCTCTGTGTCTGTGTCCTGTCCGCGCGTGACGCCTCTCAACATCCGCCGTCCCCCGTCCCGTTTTCGCCCCCATGCCGTCGTCGCGCCGCCTCCGCCCCTGTCCGCCCCGCACCACACCATACACCGCTGCTTGTCCCGGCCGTTGCCACCAAAGGCGCCGACCGCAAACGCGCCACGCCGCAGCCCCCGTGCGTCTCGCGCTCGCTTGCATCTCCGTGCCGACGCTGCCTCTCTTCCCGCTCGCACTCGACCTCGACAACACAGTCTTTGGCTCCGCCACTGCGTGTTCCGGTGGTACGCACGCTGCAACACGTATGTATTCATTACCAGAGCGATGGCGAGGCATGACAGCATCTCTGTCTGACCAGAGAGTTCTTTATCGCTGCTAGTCGGCGCTTGGACCGCGCCAGACGACAGTAGTGGCACGCACCGGGTCGCCAGGAACAGTTGTTATATATATATATTGTAGCGCGAGTCGGGAGAGGTAGTAGTCGGTCGACAGTAGTAGCGGGTGGACGGTTGTACTGAGCGGGCGTCGGCGGCGTGCTCTGCTCGTCTCGCGACTCTGGTCACGGTTCGGGACGATGTATAGTCTATTGTGTTATAATCAAAAGGTGGTGTGACGCTGCATTGCGCAAATCTGATAACGTATGTTCATTGTACTTATTTTGTTCAACAACAAAAGCCCCACTATTACTTTTTTTCTAAAGTAACTTTTGTCTCTTAACGAAAAACATTCACTTTTTAAAGACTACTTCCTATGGCATTTCCCTCCAAGGAGTGCAATTAATTACCAGCCAGCACTCATTCATTGCACACAGCTGTGTAAGGGGTATCTACAATTGAGGAGCGGATATAAATGCAATTTTTTGTTTTTTTTTTTTGTTTTTTTTTTTTTTTTTTTGTGTGTGTGTTGTAACCTCCCAGCAACATTTAAATAATGGACAATGTTATTTACGGATGCTAATGGACATTGCGCTAATTGTAACCTCGCCCACAATGAGAGGTATTGAAAATGGCAACAAAAATGTGAAATTCGCAATCTGACTCAAATATAAAGTCTTCACACAACATTTAAAAACGTCCGTTCAGTGACAAGAAACTTCAATTAAACCGAAATATCGGTCTTTGGCCCTGTGCAAAACAATCAGAATTAATGTCTTACCTCCGAATAAATGGATGTCACATTTCTGCTCTGGTTGTTGCGCAGCGCTTGGAGGAACTGCATTGCAAATAATAATATTCTCTTTTTTTGTGATTTTAGTGACATTTTTCTTCAAAGAAGTGGAATGAAATGTGAAGTGCAACGAACTCTTTAGTTCAATAAACAATTAAATGTTTGAAAAATGCTTTTGAAATAAAAATTATTACTGGGGAACTTGTTGGAGAATAATTACAATAAATACAATTTTTCATTATCTAATGATTATATTAATTAACAGTATACCTTATTCACCATCTTGACCAGTGTTGCCGACCGCCTACATCACACAACCGCACTCGGCTGCTACTACTGACCGACCGCTCTGCATGACGACTATTAGCGTACTGCACGCGACGACTACTGACAGAGTACAGCCCTCAACTACACAGAGCTACGGACTCGCAACGACTACTGACTGACTGACTGACTGAGAACCGCTCGCAAC
This sequence comes from Schistocerca serialis cubense, assembly GCF_023864345.2. Lineage (NCBI taxonomy): Eukaryota > Metazoa > Arthropoda > Insecta > Orthoptera > Acrididae > Schistocerca > Schistocerca serialis. The sequence continues at coordinate 369,306 of NW_026048529.1, read as the reverse complement.
ACTCGCGCAGTCCAGCGCAAACTCTCTGGTCACAGATGCTACAATGTCTCGCCATCGCTACTATGTTACATACGTGTTTCAGTGTCTTTTTCATTGGGGTAACGATCTTTGGCTCTTTTTATTCTGAATACAGGGCCAAAGGTCAACGCTGCTGCCCTTATACAATTTATCAGGTTTCATTATGTCTGTTGCAATGTTACATACGGTTCACTCTTTCATTAATATTATCGTTGGGTTTGTTTTGTAGGGACGTTAACATTCTGGCACATTTTTATTATCATCGGACTCTCTGCTATTTGTGCAGGGAGGTTATACCTGGGTCCATTTCCATTTCCATTTACATTTTAATATTGATAGACTTTTTGTTTTCTTGTTGTTTTTCCTTCTTTTTTTTTTTTTTTGTTGTTTTTTTTTTGTTTTGTTTTTCCCGCTCTCACCACCACCGCCGCATCACGCCTTCCGTTTTCTTGGTTTCTTTTCTGTTCTTCAACTGCTTCAACATCACCGCGCCCCATTTCCACACCACAGCCATCAGCCTCCAAGACGGGCGGGCGCAGTGTGCCATTTCCGGCGCACAAGCACACCCGTACGGTACTCTCCTCGCCCCCACGCCACCAACAACACAGCGACCACGCGGCTTTCAGGCATGGCACGGCACGGCACCGGCGAAATGCGCCGCCCCCGCCCCTCCGCGCATCCGTCCGTCTCGCCACGTTCACTGACAGCCGCGTCTGCGGCTACACCACGACAACCACAACACAACACCGCTCCCCTCCCTGGCAACTCACATTGTTTTTCTCCTCCTCTTTTGCACAAACCACAACGCCGAGCACAGGCGCAAGCCACCCACACCGCGCCCCTCCCCGTCCCGTCTTTGGCCGCCGCTCCTCGTTTCCTCGTTTGCCCCCTCCCATCTCCCGAAATGCCATGCCAGCAGCGTTACGCATGCCCCTCCCCTGTCCACACAACACTACCGCCTAACGAACAGCCTTCCGGGCCACATGCAGGGCACGCCCACCTCCAAACACTGCCAATTCACGGACGCACGCACGCACGCACGCACGCACGCACGCACACACACACACACACACACACACACACACACACACACACACACACACTCACTTTCTCGACACCTTTCTGTACGGAGGGTGCGTCATCTCGACCGTGACAGAGTGACGGCAACTATCGACGATCCATTTCCCCCCACTGGTAAAACATGTCCACTAACACCTACATACATCATTCAAGTACACAGACAATAGCATACACACAATGGGAGGGCACACGAACATGGACGGCACGGCACTGTCATACACTCTTCCTCAGAACCATATCAACAAACGTTACGTACATCCGGGAAAGCGAAAGCGAACGCGAAAGCGAAAGCAAAAGCAAAGGCAAAGCCCAATGCAGCCGTCAAAGGTAACGTTCACCACGGCAGACACTTGCAGCCGCGCCGCCGTTAAACGCATTTCAGTGCGGCTCCAATACGCCTCCGACACGGGAACGTTCCGTTGCTCTACGAATGCGTTTCTCCCCTTTTTCCCTTCCCCCCCTCCTTGCACTCTTGCCTCATTCCTCACGTTCTGCCCGGACATTCGACCGATCAAAGTCAACCTTTCGTTACCGTTCTCAGCGCGACGGTGTACAACAGTATGACGGGTGTGCCCACGACTTCGGTTCAGTTGCGTGACGCCGGTCTATCGCGCCGATCGACAGTTACTCAGGGGGCGACGGATCGGACCACGTCACCGACACACAAAACACTTTCAAAACAAACAAATACATACCGGATGGACACAGACAAACACGTGTACAGACATTCGCCAAACAAACGACCGCCGCCGCCGTCGTCGCGCTTACTGTATACTGCACTGGACACGCGTGCATCTTGAATGACGACATCGGTGTGCGTGCGTCGTACGCAATCAGTCAGACACGGCTATCAAACATCAGAGTCGAATGGTACATCATCGTGCGTGTCGCCGTACACGTACAGTACAATACAACAACAATGCGTCTTAATGGCACGTTCATTTCAACGTCACTCACACACCTCCACGCTGCAGTTACGTCGCACCATTGTCAAACTCGGCGTACAGCAAAGGGAATAGTGGGCGGCAAAAAAAAAAAAAAAAACCAAACAAAAACATTTCACATTTCACCCTCGCCATGTATGATGTGCAAACAAAACAAACCCGCAAACGGCCGTCGTTACGGTGACACAAAAGTCGCCGATCGCACTGTCCCCCCTCGCAGACGGGTAACACACACACACACACCAACAACACCAATGGGTCAAAAACCACGCCAACGAGGCGTGCCACCATTCCACGCCACGGCGACCAACCTCGTGGCCGTACCCCGCGCAACACGCTTTGACGCGCCCCCCCCACCCACAATCAAAATGCACACATACATCACAGCCGTCCACACAAACAACAACAACAACAATTCCGCCCTTCCCGCAAAAGGCAAGTTGGTGGCCCTGAAAAGGGCCGTTTTGCCGCTCTCGCAACGGACGAGCCTTCTCCATCCTTCCTTCCTTCCATTCCAGAGCCACCCCCTTACTTGGAGCTCGTGTACTTGGTCACCGCCTTCGTGCCCTCGCTCACGGCGTGCTTGGCCAGCTCGCCAGGCAGCAACAGCCGCACAGCGGTCTGGATCTCGCGGGACGTGATGGTCGAGCGCTTGTTGTAGTGCGCCAGGCGAGAAGCCTCGGCCGCAATGCGCTCGAAAATGTCGTTCACGAAGCTGTTCATGATGCTCATCGCCTTCGACGAGATGCCCGTGTCAGGGTGCACCTGCTTCAGCACCTTGTAGATGTAGATGGCATAGCTCTCCTTCCTCTTGCGCTTCTTCTTCTTGTCGCCCTTCGAAATGTTCTTCTGCGCCTTGCCAGCCTTCTTGGCGGCCTTCCCGCTAGTCTTGGGCGGCATCTCGAACCAACGTACGGCAGCAGCAACACCAGTAGCAAGCGCTCCGCTCTAGTCAGCGTCTCCCCACACAGTGGCACCCGCCGCCAGCCGCCGCCGCACCTTTACCAGCTCGCCCTGTTGCGGCCGCCGACCAATGGGGCGCGCGCGCAACCGGCCGCCGCACCCGAGCCCATAAAGCACCCCCACCCCGGCTGCGCCGGCACGCACTCCGCTGCTCGACTCGCTGCCGCTCGCACCGGTCGTTTTCGTTTCCGTTTCGTGTGCACCGTCGCTAGCCCATCGCCATGTCCGGACGCGGAAAGGGAGGCAAAGTCAAGGGCAAGTCAAAGTCCCGCTCAAGCAGGGCCGGGCTCCAGTTCCCGGTCGGCAGAATCCACCGCCTCCTGCGCAAGGGAAACTACGCAGAGCGCGTCGGCGCCGGGGCGCCCGTCTACCTCGCCGCCGTCATGGAGTACCTCGCGGCTGAGGTGCTCGAGCTGGCCGGAAACGCGGCCCGCGACAACAAGAAGACGCGCATCATCCCGCGCCACCTGCAGCTTGCCATCCGCAACGACGAGGAGCTCAACAAGCTCCTGTCGGGCGTCACCATCGCACAGGGTGGTGTCCTGCCCAACATCCAGGCCGTCCTGCTGCCAAAGAAGACCGAGAAGAAGGCCTAAAGGAGGCCAGGCAATCGCAGCGCCGCGTGCTCCCCTGCACGCAACGCGCTTTGCCGGCTCGGCTCGGCCCACAACAATCGGCCCTTTTCAGGGCCACCACACAAACCTACGTCCAAAGCAAAATTTCAGTCGTCCTCGCCGCACCTTGTTTTGTTTCAACTTTGCACTGTCACAGCACAGCCGCCGCCGGCGCACGTCCGCCATCTTGTCGTCCACACAGCCCGTGTGGCCCAACACACACACACACATTTTGCACGGTCGCAGTCGCCTTCCAAACCGACAACGGCAGCAATAATGACCATTGTTAAAGGGAGGCGTGTCGACACACCGCCCTCCACTCCCGCGCGCAACGGCCGTCGACACGAACGAAACAGCTGATCCGGCCGCCTATGCCCACACGCCTTGCCTCGGAAACCCCAACGCCGCCGCAAACAAACACACAGAGCCAAACCACGCAAGCAAATAATCACCGCCTCTCGCACAACAACACACAGCCCGCCATCTCCGTCGCGATCGATACAAAGACACACAAACGAAGCAGCTCCACACACAGCCAGCCACATGACACGTTTCCTTTCCTTCTCCCCTCCCAGTCACATCACGTCGCTCAAACGGAAAGAAAGAAAGAAACAAACAAACACACGCAGCAACAACACAGACTCTTTCGCACTTTTCAACTTCCGAACAGTGTGGTGGCCCTGAAAAGGGCCGTTTTCTAGTCTCTCCCACCCACAAGCACGGCCGCGGGAAGGCCAGCGCCCGCTGCGACGCAGCCTAACCGCCGAAACCGTACAGGGTGCGCCCCTGCCTCTTCAGGGCGTACACCACGTCCATGGCCGTCACAGTCTTGCGCTTGGCGTGCTCAGTGTACGTCACCGCGTCGCGGATCACGTTCTCCAGGAACACCTTCAGCACCCCGCGGGTCTCCTCGTAGATCAGACCAGAGATGCGCTTCACGCCGCCCCTGCGAGCCAGGCGGCGGATGGCGGGCTTCGTGATGCCCTGGATGTTGTCGCGCAACACCTTGCGGTGCCGCTTGGCGCCACCCTTGCCGAGCCCCTTTCCTCCCTTGCCGCGGCCTGTCATCCTTCCTTCCTCGGGCAAAGCAAAACGTGCACAAACAGCAGCTGCAGCGGCTGGCGAGTCGGCTACGGTCTGCGCCCAGCGCTTTTTTATTAAGGATGGGGCCCCTCCACGCCCGCACCAACGTGGTGACCAACACAAAAGTTCTACTGTCACCTCCGTATGCATGTTAGTTTTGAATCAAGGCGTCACAGGATGCAGGCTGTGATGTTATCCATGCGTCTGGGTAAGGCTACTCATTAACATGGTCCATCAGGAGATAGTAGTGGTCGAAAGCGATCGAAGGGTAGCGGTTGTAAGAGCAGAGGAAAAAAAGTGCCAAGGCCAGCGCCAAGGGAAAAAAACCTCTGCGACAGTAGGACGGGAAGTAAGAGCAGTAGCGGTTTGCTAGCTGCGACAGAGCATGCAAGGTGAGGGGGGTTAGCGTGAGGTATCGTGCAACGTTACCTATGTACTGCGTGGTCGTTCGCTGGGTCAGTCTGGTGCCGCGGCTGGGCTCCCTCGTTGTCTCCTGGGCCGGCCGCAGTGGCTTACTCCCTGTAACACAAAAGTTCGGCGCGGCAGCGCGGCGACGCTTGCGCGATGAAGACTGCCCTGGCGGTTTTCTTCTTTGCACCTTTCACCTGCGGTGCTGCTGGGGCAACCGCTGGGACAGGCGCGCGAACGTCCTTCTGCGAGGTCGCAGGAGTGTTCGCAGGTACGACTGCACTGAGGCCTTGGGCGAAGACTGCACGCAGTTGCCTCAAGGCCTCTTCCTTCTCTGCAGCCACGGCGGCTGCGAAGGCAGCCCTCTCCACCGCCATTACGGCTTTGAGGGCTGCTGTGGCCTCCTTCACGGCGATGCCGAGCTCGAGGTCACATCTCTTCGCGGGAGGGCGAGCTGCGTCCTGGCGGCCCGTTTCCGAGCGGCCGTCCCCGCCCCTGGCAGGTGGATCTGCTGCTGCGCCGTCCCTCAGCTGCACCGGGCTGTTCTCCGCCCTACGCCGTTTCCGACGTCGTCTTCTCTTCTGCTGCTGCGTCGGTGCGGCCGCGGCCGCTTCGCCGCCCCCGGCACGGCTGCGGCTAGAGAAAGCCGCGCAACCGCGCCAGCTGGCGACGTGCGGGCCGCCACACCGGACACAAGTCGGCAGAGCGTTGCTGCCGCGGTCGCAGGCGCGGCTGTCGTGCTCACCTGAGCACTTGACGCACCGCGCCGCGTTGCGGCAGTACTTCGCAACATGGCCCTCGCCCTGGCACCTGAAGCACTGGGGCTGAGGATCCATGGCGGTCGGGAGAGCCTCCGTCGTAACCGGGAAGCCCAGCAACTTCCGCAAGTCGAAGATGTCGCTCCCGCCGTCGACCGTTTGCACGGTCACGGCATAGAGCGGCGCCCTCTTCCTGTTGGTCCGGTTGTGCAACCTTGCGGCTGCATTACCAAACCCGGCTCGCAGCAGCCCTTCCCGGACCGCTGCCTCGTCACAGCACCAAGGCAACCCCCTGAGGAGTGCCTTAGTCGTCTTCATCCTTCCTACGGAAGGTGCCTTCTCACGCGCCGGCGGCGCGTCGACGATGTGGTCGGCCACTGCGACCTTGATCGCCCTGTGGTCGGCCACGTTTGCGGCTCGAACGCAGATCAGCGAGTCTGTATCGACAGACTCGTAGACCACCTCGTTCCGAGCGCATTTCGTCATGGTGTCGAACAGCGCTGTCCACCCGCCTTTGCACTTGACGTACAAAGGGGGGACAGGCCGCGACTCGTCTTCACGGGAGTTCCTTGCACGGTCGGCAGACTCAGAGAGTCGCACAACCGAAGGACCCTTCGTAGCGGCAGGTTTCCTCTGCGCACCCTTCTTCCCCATGCTGCGAGGCGCGGAACACGACAATTTGCACGCGCTGTCAAAACAACGCACGACAATTTGCTCTCCGCAGCGCCCACAGCACAGGAAACCTCTTCACGAGCTCTCAACGGCCGAGTAAGCGAAGCGCGCAACAGCAGCGATGCGCTCGCCTCGCCAGCTCAGGCCCGCGCCCAGCGCGCCCGCCGCCCCCCTATATAGACTCTGGCCCGCCCTCCCCCCACCACGCGCAACCGAGGGCATATAAGCGCAGCACGGAGGCGCGCGGGCCCGTTGTCAAGGCAGCACCGGACGCCGCGCCGCACCTAACCTCCACGCACGCCGCTCCGCTACCGCTACCGCTACCGCCATGGCCCGCACAAAGCAAACGGCCCGCAAGTCCACCGGCGGAAAGGCGCCGCGCAAACAGCTCGCCACCAAGGCGGCGAGGAAGAGCGCGCCCGCCACCGGAGGCGTCAAGAAGCCCCACCGCTACAGGCCGGGCACCGTCGCCCTGCGAGAAATCAGGCGCTACCAGAAGAGCACAGAGCTGCTCATCCGCAAGCTGCCATTCCAGCGCCTAGTGCGCGAGATCGCCCAGGACTTCAAGACCGACCTGCGCTTCCAGAGCTCCGCAGTCATGGCCCTGCAGGAGGCCAGCGAGGCCTACCTCGTCGGCCTCTTCGAAGACACCAACCTGTGCGCAATCCACGCCAAGCGCGTCACCATCATGCCCAAGGACATCCAGCTCGCGCGCCGCATCCGCGGCGAGCGCGCCTAAACCGCGCCGCGGCACCGCACCGCACAAACAAAAACGGCCCTTTTCAGGGCCACTAACATCTCTCCGTCGCGAGCAAACTTTGTCGGTCGCCTGCCTCTCGCCCCGCAACCCAAAAACAAAAACCACCACTTCCCGTCCGTCCGCCACACCCGCTCACTCTGCCTGCCTGCTAGCAGCGCGCAACAATCACACATCATCCCTCCCCGGCGCTCCAAGCGCACAATACCCAACGGCCGACGTCACACCGCACGGCTGGCTGGCTGGCCGGCCGCCCGCCGCTTTCGTTTCGAAAACAAAAAAAAAACCCGCACTCCACTCCGACGGCCAACGGCCAGGCAGGCGCGCTCGCTCGCTCTACACGCCGCCGAAATCCCCGCCGACTCCTTCCACATCTCAACGTGCCCCCCGTTGCAAAACATAACACACACAAAGGAACAAAACAAAGACCAGACACGACTCGACAAGACAGACATCCGAGAAGAACGAACGCAGGCAAGCCATCCAACGTATTCAAACAAAACAACGTGACAGAAAACCAACCGTCGGCCGCCGCCACAAACACGGCGACAATCAACCACGACAACAACAACACCGCTTACCGCTACCGCCGCCCACACCCGCCACCGACCCCCGCAATCCAACCACCACGGCACGCAAACAGCATCCCCACGGGCATACAGACAGACACCCACACCAAACGCAACACGACAATCAAAACCTTCCCCGACGTGCTTTGATGGCCCTGAGAAGGGCCGTTTTGGGCCGCGCGTCTCTTGCGCGCCACTAGACGACGACGGGGGGTGGGGACGACGGAGTCAAGCGCCAAACCCTTCCTTTCCCATCTCTTTCTCCTCTACTCTACTCTACTTCTTCTTCTTGGGCGAAGCCTTCGCCTTAGACGGCGTCGTCGCCTTCTTCGGGCGCGGCGCCTTCGGCTTCTTCGTCGGAACCTTGGCGGCCTTCTTCGCCTTCGACGGCGACTTGGCCTTGGCCGGCTTGGCCGCAGCCGCCTTCTTCGCACCCGCGGGAGCGGCCGACGCCGCAGACGCCTTCTTGGCGGCGCCCGCCTTCCGACCGGTCGCCGCCTTCACGCCACCAGCCTTCTTTGCGCCGGCCGCACGGGCGCCCTTCTTCTCCTTGCTGGCCGGAGCGGCGCGCTTCTTCTTGGCACCGCCAGCACGAGCCTTGCCGCCCTCGGCCGCCCCCCCGCCGCCGGCGCCGGCAAGCTTGAACGAGCCGGACGCGCCCTTCCCCTTCGTCTGCACCAGCTCGCCCGCCACGACGGCCGACTTGAGGTACTTCTTGATAAACGGCGCCAGCTTCTCCGCGTCCAGCTTGTAGTGCGCGGCTATGTACTTCTTGATCGCCTGCAGCGACGACCCGCCGCGCTCCTTCAGACTCTTGATGGCGGCCGTCACCATCTCAGAGGTGCGCGGGTGCGCAGGCTTGGCGCGCGGCTTCTTCGCAGACGACGCAGACTTGGCCTTCTTCGTAGTGCCGGTGGCGGCGGGTGCCGCAGCAGTCTCGTTCGTAGCCGCCTGATCTGCCATTTCGACGACGCGCGTAACACACAGCGAGAGCGAGCGGGACGGCAGGCACGCAAGCACAGCACAGCAGCAGAGCAGAGAATCATTTTTTTTTTTTTTTTTTTTTTTTTTTTTTTTTTTTTTTTTTTTTTTTTTGTGTGTGTTGAAGGCAAGGGTGCTATCGCCTGAGGCGATTGGTCCCTCTTGTGTGCTGGTAGGGTTACTTAGTTGGGGTCGCTATTTATTTATAAATAGGGGCACCATTTTTGAATCTTTGGAGGTCCCTTTGGGCACTGATTTGGTCCTTTAGGGCCTCGTTAGTGGTCTTCCTCTGGTCATGGCCTATTTCTTTTCTACTTTTTTGTGGTTTCATAGTCTATCCTAACATTCTTGATGTTTCTATGCTAATTTAGTGACTAATTTTTGCGTTTTCATACCTAGAACGTGTTGATGTTTCTATCCTATGTGCTAATACATTTTTCTTGCTGTTTCTAGCCTATTTACTACCTACACTTTCTTGATGTTTCTAACCTATGTACTAACTATCCTTACTTGATGTTTCTAACCTATGTACTACCTACGCTTGCTTGATGTTTCCACCTAGACCTCGGCCTGGCTCTCTTGATGTTTCCATTTTATTCTACAGTAGTTATCCTAGTCTCTTAGTTGCGAATGATGGTCAATGGCACCCTGATTTTGTGCCAGGGTGCCGGTTCGTACGTGGCGATCTCCTCTAACTGGTTAAGGTCAGGTCTGAGTCTGTTTACCTTGTCCACTAGTCTCGTTGTTGCCTCCTTTACGAGTTCAACCACTCTTGGCATCTCCAGTTCCCTGTGAATTCTGTCGGTGCTGGTCCACGGAGGGGCATTCAAGATCAGTTTCAAGCACCTGTTTTGCAGCGTCTGGAGCTTTGCGAGGTTGGTTCTGCATGTGATGCCCCAGGAGGAGCATCCATATAACATGGCCGGTAGTATAACTGTTTTGTATATTTTTAGTTTCGTCACTGACAGCATGTCTTTGCTAGCCAAGATGGGGTATAGGGCATGGATGGCTTTGGTGGTCTTTGTTTTCTTGTCCTCCAAGTGCGCCTTGAAGGTCATTTTCCTGTCTAGGGTGACACCTAGATAGCGGACTGTTTGCTTCCAGGGGACCCACTCTCCATTTATTTCTATTCTTTCATGCAGTTCCGGGCGTCGTCTGGTGAATAGAATGGCCTCGGTTTTTGACGCATTTATTTTTATCCGGTTTAGTCTCGCCCATGTTTCGGTTAGGTCGACTTGCTCCTGCAGCTTCCGGATCGTGGTATCCAACCTTCTGTTGCTGGCCAGTAGCGCCGTGTCGTCGGCGAACTGGGCCAGTACTGTGTCCTGGGTTTTTGGCAGGTCATTCACGTACACTGTGAACAGTGTGGGTGAGATGACTGATCCTTGTGGGATGCCCTCGTGGAGGGTTTTTATTTCAGATCTTTTCCCGTTTATGGCCACAAAACATCTTCTATTTGTGAGGTAATCGTCTATGAGTTTGAGGTAGCAGCGGGGGAGATCCGTGTCCTCATATAATTTAACTAGCAGGTTGTCTCTCCATACTTTGTCGTAGGCTTTCTCCACGTCCAGGAGGATTGCCGCCGTGAATCTGGAGAGGTTCATGTTTTTTGTTATGAATTCTGTTATCCTGAGGAGTTGCAGTTCCGCTGACAGGGTTTCCTGATAGGCGAACTGTTCCCTGCGTATGACGTGGTTGTCTAGAAGAGGTTGCCTGATTCGTGGGAGTATTACCCGTTCCAGCACTTTAGACATCGTTGGTAGTAGGCTTATAGGGCGGTGGTTTTCCGGTTTTGTAAGGTCTTTGCCTTTCTTTGGGATGGGGACGATTTTGCACACTTTCCACACGTCAGGGAAGTGACTTTTTTGGAGGCATGCGTTGATTATGCGGGTGAGTAGTACGAGCGGTTTGCGCGGTAGGTGTTTCAGTTGTTCATTGGACACCTTGTCTGGTCCAGGCGCGGAATTGTTGTTAAGTCGTCGTAGAATCGTGCGGACTTCGGCTGTGGTTGCCAGTTCTGCTGCATCGTTGATTGGGTTTGACCTTATTTGTTGGATTGTTGTGCGGATTCTTCTGTTGAACTCTTCTTCATCAGGCAGTTGTGCTGCTCTTTGCTCCACTCTGTTTTGTAATTCATATGTAGAGGCAAAGAGTTCGGCCTGCCTAAGATCGTCAAAGACCATGTTGTTTTCGTCCTTGAGGGCCGGTTTGCGTTGTTTTGATGTCCGTAGATTCCTTATGAGCTTCCAGTCGTCTCGCAGGCGTAGTTGGAGTGCCGACATCCTGTCCTCCCAGACCTCTGCCTTCCACTCTTTTGCTCGCTTGTGGATTTCCCGTGTGAGCCTGTTGACTTCCCTCCTTGCTTGTGGGTCCCTGGTGCGGATCCATCTGCGACGTTCCTGGTTTTTCAGGTATTTGAGGTCCTGAATTAGTGGTGGGAGTGTGTTGTGTTTGACCTCTAGGAATGTTGTTTTGCAGGATGCTCGTTTGTAGGCTGTGCTTATCTTGTCTGTGATAGTGGTGATGGCTTCTTCTATTTGTTGCTCTGTGTTTAGTTCTGCTGTGGGCGTGACGTTGTTGTTTAGCCACCGTTCATATTGTGCCCAGTCGACGTTGATGGTTTGTCGTGGTCGTGGGGGTTCCATTGCGTCACCGATGTGGCCTATTACTGGAAGGTGGTCTGAAGTTAGTGTATTTCGTACTTGTAGGTTTAGTTCTGGGTCTATGTTCTTCGTGATGCAGATGTCAAGTACGTCTGGCCGGTGGAGGCTGTTGAAAGGGATGTATGTTATGTCTTCTGGGGCTGTTATTTCTGCGTTGAGGCGACCTTGTAGCTCATGGAGTCTGTCACCTCTTTCATTGTTCCTTCTGCTGTTCCAGGATTCGTTCTTCGCATTTAGGTCTCCACATAGGAGGACCCGTTCGTGGTTGTCAAAAATCCACGTGAGGTCATGTTCATTGTGTTCTGCTCTGGGGCTGAGGTATGCAGCTACTAGGGCTATTTTTCCTTGCGCCGTTTCTATTTGTACAATTGTGGCCTCAAGTGAGTGCATCGGCGGCGTGATCTCAGGGTGGTGAGTGATGTGGGGACGGATGTATATGGCTGTGCCTCCCCCCCTCCTGTTGACTCTATCTGTCCTGTGGCATATCATGTTGCGGAGGTTTAGTGTTGCGTTTTGCTGTAGGTGGGTTTCAGTGACAAGAAGGACGTCTATCTTCTCCTCTTCAATGAATTCGTTGAGTAGTTCCCTTTTGTTTGCAATTCCATTTGCATTGAAATTGCAGAATCGAAGGTGTTTCTTCTTTGGTGGCCTAAAATCCATTGAAGGTGCCGAAGATAGTCATCATTCCTCCAATGACGGTTGTGATCTTGGACATAATGTCCGGTGCTTGAGTAAAGTTGTTTATGATGGTTGTTATCTGTTGTAGTATGTTTGATGTTTGGACTTTTTCCCATATTGTTTTTAGTTGGTTGACAAAGCTGAGGATTGATTCTAAGCCATTTGTGTTGGCGGTGGCTGTGGCGTTGTTGGCTTGTGGTGGCAGAGTTGCCCAGTTCCTTCTTCCTGTTCGGTTGGCCTCTGCAGGTGTGGGCATTGCCGTTGGTCGAATTGTGGGTCTGGGTGCTTGCATTTGTCTCTGTGGTCGCTGTTTGTTGTATGTTTCAATTGCCTTTTGGTATTCTTCACAGCCTCTGAATGAAGCTGGGTGGCCATCTTTATTGCAGTTTACACAGTGTAGAGTTCCCTCTTTCGGTAGTGGGCACTGGAACGCTCTGTGGTCTCCGCCACATCGGACGCAGCGCGTCGGCATATTGCAGTAATTTGCTGTGTGGAAGAACCCCTGGCACTTTTTACACTGTGGGGGGCCTTCTTTGCTTTTGTATGATTCTACCGTAATTTTGGTATCAAGTAGGTATCTCGTATTATATATTGCCTCGTTCTCTGGCTTTTTATCTAGCGTTACACAAAAGACATCCATTGGACGTAACTCCTTCGTGTTTTCATCCCTCTTTTTGTATTGGTGTATGTTGGTTGTGGCGAAGTTGTGTTGTTGTAATTCTTCTTCTATTTCTTGTTCTTTGACGGTGTTTGGTAGGCCCTTTATGACCACTTTCAGTTGTCTGTCGGCTTGTGGTTGGTGGGTGAAGTTGCCGATTCGGTGGTGGTTGAAGAAGTCCAGCGCTGTGCGTTGGTCCTTTATCGAGTCAAAATGGTATTTGATTGATTTTCCTTTATGGATGGCTTTGATGGGGCCTTCCATATACTGCTTTAGGGTTTTGTTCAGGGTTAAATAGTGCCCTGGATATTCGATTGTGATCGGCGGGACGCGCGGTCTTTTTGGGACCGCTCGTTGTGCCGGTGCAGTTGTCGTCTGCTGTTGAGATGGGGAGCCCGCTGGTGTGTCATTAGCGGCGTTCAGGTTTGTGGTGTTGTCCTTCAGTGCGTCGTATCTGTTCGTCGTTGGGATGGTGAACTTGTTCGGCGCTTCTGTTTCTGACGAGTTTTTTCTTTTTAGGGTTTTCCTGGCTCGTTGGAATTCTCCCTGGCCATCGTCAAATTCCATTTCCTCGTCACTTGAGAACTTGGGGTTGCCTGTGTTCGTTACAGCGTCGTCGCTGTCTGAGTTGTATGGAACATTGTTGTCGGTGATGTTGTGGCGCGCTAGCTCCTGCCGGTGCTTGGCGGCCATTTTGTCGTCTCTGCTTGCCGTGGATTTGGCATGCTGTGTTTCGCTGGTCGGGAGTGTCATGTTGCCGCAGCGTTCCAGCGACGTGTGTGAGTGGTCTTGTTTCGTCGAAACGGGGTTTCGGCGGGAGGGGTGGGGGTTCACAGACTCAGACCTAGTCCTAGCCCTGTCCGCGGATGCTGACTTTGCCCTATGGTTCAAATCTTTTCTGGAGGCGCGCGGACGTACCCCGCCCAGGGAGTCGGCCACCTGTCGGTCGACTGCCTGGTGAGGAGGCCCTGGTGCCTCTTCATTCCCTATGCTAAACATTCCTAGCCCATCCGGCTATCCGGAGGATCTCGCCTATCACTAGTAAGACGGCCCTATCGGGACACACTTGCTTTTTTAACACGCAGTGGGAGCACTTCAAACTTAAAAGTTCGCAGCGCACCCCCCGCGTGTGCACACAGCTCGGCTGCTCGGAGACCGATGGCAGAGAATCACAAGGCCCAGCCAGTGTCGCGGGCGGGCGCGGACGGCCGAGAGAGCGGCCGCCACTCTGCGCGCCGCCGCGCCGCGCCTCCCGCGCTTGCTACCGCCCAACGTCCGACAGCCTGTGCGGAGCAGCCCCAAACCTGCGCCACAACCGCCCGCGCCTTTCAAACCACCGAGGATGGGGCTACACACAGCCACACCACAGTCGCCAACCAGTCGCCACGGCAGCGCCGCAAACCACGGCCAAACTGCAGCTACCGCGCGCTACAGCCTGGGTCGGCCCGCCGAGAATCGCCGCCCCCGCCCAAATGCCGCCCCCACAGCCCCAGCCGACGACCCGCCACAATGGCCAAACCTTCGGCAAAACTCCCACACCGTCGCCGCGGCAGCCCGGCCAGCGCGGCCGGCGCCACAGCCACACAAGCCGAGGCGTGCGGCGATGACGGCCGTGCAAACGCGCCTCCGCCGCCCCATCGCCTTCCGTCGCCCTCCCGCCGTTTCCCGATCGGCCCGCAGCCGTCGGGCCACATCGCGCGCCGTCCTCCTCCTCTCGCCCGCCAACATTCACAGCCGTTTCTCAACAATTGCCCGCCGCAAACGGACGCCGCCTGCGCAACAGGCGCCGCCGCCCCTCGCCGCTTCCGACCCACAACCCCTCGACCGAGGCAAACCGCAATCCGAATCTACAGACCAACCCAATCTGCCGTCAAGCACACACGACAGCCGACCTTACACGTTACGCGTTACACATTACGTTTACACGTCTACGTTAGGTTAGGTTAGGTGGACGTGGGTTAGGTTAAGGGGACTTGGGTTAGATTAAGCGTCAAACTTAGGTTAAGCATTCAAACACGTCAGGCGTCAGAGGTTAGGTTAGGTTAGGTTACACGTTAGGTTAGGTTAAGGGGTCAGTGCTAGGTTAAGAAGCGTCAAACGTAGGTTAAAAAAGCGTTCAAACGTGAGGCGTGAGCCGGACAGCTTACCTTACGTAGACGTTAGGGGCTCACAGGCTGAGCTCACCTCGCCACACCACAGGTTAGGTTCGGTTCGGTTCGGTTCGCTCGGCTCAGCGTAAAGCGCCGAGGTCAGGGTTACGTTCGTTCACCTTCGGGCGCCACACTTTCGGTTGAAAGGTCGCGACGGGACGACGTCGGCAGGCACGCCGCAAACGAACAAAAACGTACAGACGACGTCGGAAACCGCCGACAGACGGGGGAGCAGCACGACCACGACCAGACACCGAGCGCGAACCAGACACACGCGAACCACCCCCACCGGCCAAAGGGCACCACACAACAACCCAGAGCACCACGTGTCGACACCAGAGCAACCCGCCGCTCACGCGACATGGCTGGCACCGAAGGGCAACCGCCCGCAACTGCGCTTTCCGCGCCGGCCCGGATGCACGTCGTGCTACAACAACACCACTACCGTACACAGCCGCTGTTCACAACATCACTATCAATGGCGCGCCCGCGGCTCGCCGCCGTCGCAGTCGCAGCCCCAACGCCAGCACTTTTGCACCACCATTCACACGCACCGCAACACAGCTCGCCGACACAGCCGAACAAAACAAACACCACACAACAACAACAGCAACAACGCCGCCGCCTCTACTTGTGCCGGCGACCCACCCCGCCGATGGCGCACCTTTCGCCAGCCGGCAATCGACACACACGCACCCACCCACCGGGGCCCAGTGCAAAAAAAAAAACACACAAAAACAAAAAAACAAAACAACACAAACGACACGGGAAGCGCACACCGCCACTTCGCGCGCACGCCACCAACCAGTCGTCGTCTCAAAATAACAAACACAAACAAAATAAACTAACAACTAGGGCAACACAAAACAAAAACGCCTCGCACGAACCGCCCACAAAAAGGACAAGCACACGCACAGCCTCTGCTGACGACCACGACGCAGCGGCACGCTGCTCCTGTCCCGCGCCCCGCGCCCCACTCGATTCACAACTCACGCGACACCGTCAACGACGGGCTCGCTTCCCGCAACCTACCACCTTTCCGCCACGACGCACAGCCCCAGCCCCACCCGACGACTGCACTTTCACCACCGCCTCCCCCTTCCCCCCCAAAACACACACACACACACACACACACAGCCAGCCAAAAACGCACTCGCGACCCACACATGCACGTGCATCGGCACACGCCAACCAGTCAACGTCGACAACCACACGCCACGCAAGGCTCGAAACGAAAACGAAACCGGCGTCCTTCCACGTTGCCATCAAGCTACGCGACACAAGACACAAGGAACCAACACAACAGCCGGCCCCACTAATTCCCACTCTCACGCCGCAAAAAGCACACCGAAACCGCCAAACACGCACGCACATTCCCCTTCGCACTGACACCACCGACCGGCTCGCTACCACACACCTCTCGGCAGCCGTTTCACGCCAATTCGCCACACAGTCGACAAGCGCCCGCCCTGTACGGCACACGCAACGACGCAGCGCAGCAAAGGGCGCCCGCAACACATACCTCTCCGCCGCCCGACGCGCCAACCGCCACACCACACCGCCAGCCACTCGCAAATTGTGCACTGCCACCAGCCACACGTCCAACACGCCGCGCCGCCTCCGGCCACCCGCCAGGGGGCGCTCACGTCCGCGACAACAGCGCGGCCCGCCGGGCCGGGCCGAACCGAACCGAGCCGCCGCTGCTCTGCACTCGGCACGGCCACACCCTGCTGCAGACCGGGCTCGTCCCTCTGTACGCGTCTGCCTGCGCATCAACACAACACGACCTTTTTTTTTTTTCTCTCTCTCTCTACCGCCATCCCTTCTTCTCGCGTTTTACTCGTTGTTGCAGCAGCGGCGCACACCTACACATCCACAGCCCCAGCCGAGCCGGCCTCACCTCAGGGCCCGCCGCCAGCGTCTCCTCCTCGGGCACAGGTGCGGTGCTGTGGCCGCCCATCCAACCGCATTGCTGGCCGTCCAGCCACCAGGCGTTCCCACTGCCGCGAGCCACGCCGCGCACCGACCCTGCTGCAGAAAACGAAGCATAGCCAGAGACCGACCGATACACAAAGCAAGCCGTCGCCTCGCCTCTTGTCCTTCCTGCCTTCCTTCCGCCCCCGCCCTTCTCACACCACCGCCTCTCCACTTTCGCCCCCCCCTCCTTTTTTTTTTTTTTTTTTTGTTTTCTTCTTTCTTTCTTTGGCCCTCTCTCCTTCCCGCCATGGCGGTTACGGCACCGCCTGCAGCGGCAGATTTTTTGCGCCCACACGCCTACTCCTACCACCATTAACCTTGCCCTGCCCTGCCCTGCCCTGCCCTGCCCTGCCCTGCCCATCAACGTCGCAGTCGAACCGACGCTTGCCAACACACTGCCCACGTTCCTTTCTCTTTTCGGCCTACGCCCATTACGCGCCGCCGCCACAGCACCTTCCCTTCCCACAACACACCGACGTCATCACACGCACCCAAAACAGGGGCCACGACCGTGTTCCTCGCCCACTCCCATCCCGCACGGTACGCACATTCCCAACTACTACCGCGCACCCTCCCTTTCCAATCTGTGTGTCTCTGTGTCTGTGTCCTGTCCGCGCGTGACGCCTCTCAACATCCGCCGTCCCCCGTCCCGTTTTCGCCCCCATGCCGTCGTCGCGCCGCCTCCGCCCCTGTCCGCCCCGCACCACACCATACACCGCTGCTTGTCCCGGCCGTTGCCACCAAAGGCGCCGACCGCAAACGCGCCACGCCGCAGCCCCCGTGCGTCTCGCGCTCGCTTGCATCTCCGTGCCGACGCTGCCTCTCTTCCCGCTCGCACTCGACCTCGACAACACAGTCTTTGGCTCCGCCACTGCGTGTTCCGGTGGTACGCACGCTGCAACACGTATGTATTCATTACCAGAGCGATGGCGAGGCATGACAGCATCTCTGTCTGACCAGAGAGTTCTTTATCGCTGCTAGTCGGCGCTTGGACCGCGCCAGACGACAGTAGTGGCACGCACCGGGTCGCCAGGAACAGTTGTTATATATATATATTGTAGCGCGAGTCGGGAGAGGTAGTAGTCGGTCGACAGTAGTAGCGGGTGGACGGTTGTACTGAGCGGGCGTCGGCGGCGTGCTCTGCTCGTCTCGCGACTCTGGTCACGGTTCGGGACGATGTATAGTCTATTGTGTTATAATCAAAAGGTGGTGTGACGCTGCATTGCGCAAATCTGATAACGTATGTTCATTGTACTTATTTTGTTCAACAACAAAAGCCCCACTATTACTTTTTTTCTAAAGTAACTTTTGTCTCTTAACGAAAAACATTCACTTTTTAAAGACTACTTCCTATGGCATTTCCCTCCAAGGAGTGCAATTAATTACCAGCCAGCACTCATTCATTGCACACAGCTGTGTAAGGGGTATCTACAATTGAGGAGCGGATATAAATGCAATTTTTTGTTTTTTTTTTGTTTTTTTTTTTTTTTTTTGTGTGTGTGTTGTAACCTCCCAGCAACATTTAAAATAATGGACAATGTTATTTACGGATGCTAATGGACATTGCGCTAATTGTAACCTCGCCCACAATGAGAGGTATTGAAAATGGCAACAAAAATGTGAAATTCGCAATCTGACTCAAATATAAAGTCTTCACACAACATTTAAAAACGTCCGTTCAGTGACAAGAAACTTCAATTAAACCGAAATATCGGTCTTTGGCCCTGTGCAAAACAATCAGAATTAATGTCTTACCTCCGAATAAATGGATGTCACATTTCTGCTCTGGTTGTTGCGCAGCGCTTGGAGGAACTGCATTGCAAATAATAATATTCTCTTTTTTTGTGATTTTAGTGACATTTTTCTTCAAAGAAGTGGAATGAAATGTGAAGTGCAACGAACTCTTTAGTTCAATAAACAATTAAATGTTTGAAAAATGCTTTTGAAATAAAAATTATTACTGGGGAACTTGTTGGAGAATAATTACAATAAATACAATTTTTCATTATCTAATGATTATATTAATTAACAGTATACCTTATTCACCATCTTGACCAGTGTTGCCGACCGCCTACATCACACAACCGCACTCGGCTGCTACTACTGACCGACCGCTCTGCATGACGACTATTAGCGTACTGCACGCGACGACTACTGACAGAGTACAGCCCTCAACTACACAGAGCTACGGACTCGCAACGACTACTGACTGACTGACTGACTGAGAACCGCTCGCAACACTCGCGCAGTCCAGCGCAAACTCTCTGGTCACAGATGCTACAATGTCTCGCCATCGCTACTATGTTACATACGTGTTTCAGTGTCTTTTTCATTGGGGTAACGATCTTTGGCTCTTTTTATTCTGAATACAGGGCCAAAGGTCAACGCTGCTGCCCTTATACAATTTATCAGGTTTCATTATGTCTGTTGCAATGTTACATACGGTTCACTCTTTCATTAATATTATCGTTGGGTTTGTTTTGTAGGGACGTTAACATTCTGGCACATTTTTATTATCATCGGACTCTCTGCTATTTGTGCAGGGAGGTTATACCTGGGTCCATTTCCATTTCCATTTACATTTTAATATTGATAGACTTTTTGTTTTCTTGTTGTTTTTCCTTCTTTTTTTTTTTTTTTGTTGTTTTTTTTTTGTTTTGTTTTTCCCGCTCTCACCACCACCGCCGCATCACGCCTTCCGTTTTCTTGGTTTCTTTTCTGTTCTTCAACTGCTTCAACATCACCGCGCCCCATTTCCACACCACAGCCATCAGCCTCCAAGACGGGCGGGCGCAGTGTGCCATTTCCGGCGCACAAGCACACCCGTACGGTACTCTCCTCGCCCCCACGCCACCAACAACACAGCGACCACGCGGCTTTCAGGCATGGCACGGCACGGCACCGGCGAAATGCGCCGCCCCCGCCCCTCCGCGCATCCGTCCGTCTCGCCACGTTCACTGACAGCCGCGTCTGCGGCTACACCACGACAACCACAACACAACACCGCTCCCCTCCCTGGCAACTCACATTGTTTTTCTCCTCCTCTTTTGCACAAACCACAACGCCGAGCACAGGCGCAAGCCACCCACACCGCGCCCCTCCCCGTCCCGTCTTTGGCCGCCGCTCCTCGTTTCCTCGTTTGCCCCCTCCCATCTCCCGAAATGCCATGCCAGCAGCGTTACGCATGCCCCTCCCCTGTCCACACAACACTACCGCCTAACGAACAGCCTTCCGGGCCACATGCAGGGCACGCCCACCTCCAAACACTGCCAATTCACGGACGCACGCACGCACGCACGCACGCACGCACACACACACACACACACACACACACACACACACACACACACTCACTTTCTCGACACCTTTCTGTACGGAGGGTGCGTCATCTCGACCGTGACAGAGTGACGGCAACTATCGACGATCCATTTCCCCCCACTGGTAAAACATGTCCACTAACACCTACATACATCATTCAAGTACACAGACAATAGCATACACACAATGGGAGGGCACACGAACATGGACGGCACGGCACTGTCATACACTCTTCCTCAGAACCATATCAACAAACGTTACGTACATCCGGGAAAGCGAAAGCGAACGCGAAAGCGAAAGCAAAAGCAAAGGCAAAGCCCAATGCAGCCGTCAAAGGTAACGTTCACCACGGCAGACACTTGCAGCCGCGCCGCCGTTAAACGCATTTCAGTGCGGCTCCAATACGCCTCCGACACGGGAACGTTCCGTTGCTCTACGAATGCGTTTCTCCCCTTTTTCCCTTCCCCCCCTCCTTGCACTCTTGCCTCATTCCTCACGTTCTGCCCGGACATTCGACCGATCAAAGTCAACCTTTCGTTACCGTTCTCAGCGCGACGGTGTACAACAGTATGACGGGTGTGCCCACGACTTCGGTTCAGTTGCGTGACGCCGGTCTATCGCGCCGATCGACAGTTACTCAGGGGGCGACGGATCGGACCACGTCACCGACACACAAAACACTTTCAAAACAAACAAATACATACCGGATGGACACAGACAAACACGTGTACAGACATTCGCCAAACAAACGACCGCCGCCGCCGTCGTCGCGCTTACTGTATACTGCACTGGACACGCGTGCATCTTGAATGACGACATCGGTGTGCGTGCGTCGTACGCAATCAGTCAGACACGGCTATCAAACATCAGAGTCGAATGGTACATCATCGTGCGTGTCGCCGTACACGTACAGTACAATACAACAACAATGCGTCTTAATGGCACGTTCATTTCAACGTCACTCACACACCTCCACGCTGCAGTTACGTCGCACCATTGTCAAACTCGGCGTACAGCAAAGGGAATAGTGGGCGGCAAAAAAAAAAAAAAAAACCAAACAAAAACATTTCACATTTCACCCTCGCCATGTATGATGTGCAAACAAAACAAACCCGCAAACGGCCGTCGTTACGGTGACACAAAAGTCGCCGATCGCACTGTCCCCCCTCGCAGACGGGTAACACACACACACACACCAACAACACCAATGGGTCAAAAACCACGCCAACGAGGCGTGCCACCATTCCACGCCACGGCGACCAACCTCGTGGCCGTACCCCGCGCAACACGCTTTGACGCGCCCCCCCCACCCACAATCAAAATGCACACATACATCACAGCCGTCCACACAAACAACAACAACAACAATTCCGCCCTTCCCGCAAAAGGCAAGTTGGTGGCCCTGAAAAGGGCCGTTTTGCCGCTCTCGCAACGGACGAGCCTTCTCCATCCTTCCTTCCTTCCATTCCAGAGCCACCCCCTTACTTGGAGCTCGTGTACTTGGTCACCGCCTTCGTGCCCTCGCTCACGGCGTGCTTGGCCAGCTCGCCAGGCAGCAACAGCCGCACAGCGGTCTGGATCTCGCGGGACGTGATGGTCGAGCGCTTGTTGTAGTGCGCCAGGCGAGAAGCCTCGGCCGCAATGCGCTCGAAAATGTCGTTCACGAAGCTGTTCATGATGCTCATCGCCTTCGACGAGATGCCCGTGTCAGGGTGCACCTGCTTCAGCACCTTGTAGATGTAGATGGCATAGCTCTCCTTCCTCTTGCGCTTCTTCTTCTTGTCGCCCTTCGAAATGTTCTTCTGCGCCTTGCCAGCCTTCTTGGCGGCCTTCCCGCTAGTCTTGGGCGGCATCTCGAACCAACGTACGGCAGCAGCAACACCAGTAGCAAGCGCTCCGCTCTAGTCAGCGTCTCCCCACACAGTGGCACCCGCCGCCAGCCGCCGCCGCACCTTTACCAGCTCGCCCTGTTGCGGCCGCCGACCAATGGGGCCCGCGCGCAACCGGCCGCCGCACCCGAGCCCATAAAGCACCCCCACCCCGGCTGCGCCGGCACGCACTCCTGCCCTTGACTCGCTGCGACGCGGACTCTGTGCTGCTAGCCTCGAGCCTCGAGAACACAAAGAGCGAACAAAGGAAGCGGGAAATGCCTTCCACTGAAGTGTAAGCGCACTCCCGACCTGAGTTCACTCAAACGAATAAAAGCAAATTGTCGTGTTTCCCAACACAGCTAGGCGAGATGTTCTGGAAAGCTGGAACGTAGGGAAACCGATAGTCAGGGATTGTCGCAAGTCAGGGCCCTGTCTGCGGACAGACCAGCCCGCGCTTGCAGCGCAAAGGCTAGAATAGTAGGGAGAGTCTTACACTACACACACTAGGAGGGAGACCACTACACTACACTACACCCCATTGAAAACTACAGCCACAACACGCGGAAGGACGACATGTCGTCCCAAGCGACTACCAGCGCGTACGAAAGCTCACGCATAATCATCGCAGGTGACAATTCTGCACCGACGATGACGACTGCGAACACAAAGCCAACCCTGCCACTGACACAGGACCAAGAATTGATGCCACCGCCAAGTCACGAACCTGCACCCGCCCACGCCTCAGACAAAATGCTTTCTGACACAACGGACGACGAATGTCTACAAACTGGAGACCGCAAACGCGCGAGGAAGACGACCGCTAGCTCAAAGCCAAGACCAAAAAAACCCTCGGACGCAAAACCAAAAGCGACAAAAACGCCACAAACAACAAATAAAGACGCACCGATCGACAGACCCCAGCCGCAAGACAACGCTCCACTCCATCAGAACACACAAGAAACGACAGAGACACACGGAAAAACTGACGAACAAGATGATGACGACCGGGAATGGGAGACAGTAACCAACAAACGCACCCGAAGAAACACGGCAGACAAAACGGACACGCAGATACAACCGGAAACACAAACCAGGGAGGAAATCAAAATAAAAATTGAAAATCTCAACACAGGAGAAACACAGAAGTCGCTGTACGAACAATTCAAAATACTAAACGTACTGCAACACGTACAAGACATGGTCGTGTACCCAAACCGCACAGCAATAGTTACAAGCTTCCACCCTGACATCGAAACAATCATCCATAGGACCATATGCACCCAATACAGACCAGAAGCGAAGGCAACGAGAATACAAAAGCTCAACAGACAAACACAAGCCAAACAGACCGCAGAACCATCACTCAGCGTGGTGATAACTAAGGTAACACATGATGTTACGGAAAAGGACATAGAGGACGAATTAACAAACCAAGGGCTTGAGTACACGAAAGTAAAAAGAATAACCTCGAGAGAATATGGGAAACCTATACAAAAAATAAGGGTCATAACCCGAAACAAAACAACAGTAGACAACCTGCTCAACAACCATTTTAGAATCTTTCACAAATTCCATCCAGTAGAACAGTCCCATGTACCACCACCACAACCGGCTCAGTGTGCAAGGTGCCACACATTTGAACACACTACCGAGAATTGCAAAAGCAAACCGCTTTGCAACAGATGCGGAGGGCCACACACCATAGCAAATTGCCAGAAAGACATAAATAAACCAACCTGTGTCAACTGCGGCGGACAACATCTATCAACGGACATCAAATGCCCAAAACGACCAAAAACACCAGTGTCAATAGAAGCCACAGCCAAGATCGTCTGCACAGATGAACCGATGGGTGAAACAACAGACGACAAGCAAAAAATACAAATGGTAGTGTGTGAGGACTTCCTCCGAGCGACAACGATGGCACTTATAAACATACTCCCTGACCGAAAGCAACTCGTTGTAACCGCCATGAAAGACATCTCCAAGACATTTTTCAGACGAGAAATGAATGTATCTCAAGCGTGGAACCGCATTCATTTCAGTATTTCCCACACAGAGAGCAACCGAGACACTGTAGGGGAAGATAACAAACAAACAGAAAAACAGCAAGTTCGCTAGCACCAATAGGATGGGTACTAGAATAGGGTTTGTAAATGCGAATGGCTGCAATACCAAAAAACCACTAATCGAACAATTAATCAAGCAGGAAAAGATCCAACTACTGGGGATGACAGAAACTAGGGTGGGGCAAGCACCAATAAACATACTAGACTATATATGCTATCGCAAAGATGACGTGACCGAAGCGAGACACAGAGGATGGGCACATGGCGGAATAGCGATTGTACACCACAAAAAGTTAGCGACCGCCGAGGTTGAACTGCCAAGATGCTTCGACAAGCACAAAGCAATAGTAATAAAAGTAGCAGCCAAGCCATTTAGAGCAATCCACATCGCAGTTATATATGTCCCTCCTACAGAAGAAATCCCAAAGGATCTACTAAAACACATCTGTAACTTAGGGCCCAGCATAATTCTAGGAGACTTCAACGCAAGATCAATTAACTTTGGAGACAAACGGACAAATAGAAACGGAAGACAACTGGAAGAACTGCTAGAAGAAAATCCACACATTCTGAAAATGCATAACACCAAGCCCACGTTCATAAACCACACAGGAGACTCGACACCAGACCACATACTACACACAACAGACTTAGCTAGGCACATAGGAGACGTAGACATCGGAGACAGCATAGGAAGCGACCACCTCCCACTCCTAACGACCACCACAGCTATAAACCCAGAAAGAATGAAACCGACAACAAAAACATACAAAGACAGAAAAAACATAGACAAAAATAAATACATTACCTACATCAAAGAAAACATAAGGACAACACACGAACAGATCAGAAACCAGGAAGAAATGGAGAAACTGAACGACCACATCAAGACAGTAATCAGTGATGCCATCGAAACCAGCGCCCCAACACGAAGAGTTATAGAAGGAGGCGAAAGGATTCCTGCAAATATACTAGAACTTATAAAACAAAAACGAAAAGTATATACGCAATTCAAAGTAAACCGTGACCCAACAATAAAAAACCAGTGGAACCGACTAAATGATCAAGTTAAATTCTTACTGAGACAACACAGAGCCAGAACCCTCAACAACAAGATTCAGAAACTAGATCCCAAAAACCCAGCAGACTTTTGGAAAAAATTTAAACGCATTACACACGAAAAGCAAAACCAAGACCCACCACTAATAATAAACGGAGATATTATACCATGCGAAGAGAAGAAAGCCAATGAATTTATGAAAGTGCTTAAGGAAATATACACACATCCTCAAGACGAGAGGTTTAACGAAGAAACAGAAAAAACAATAGAAACCGAAACAACAAGAACACTAGAGGAGCCGCAAAACATCGTATATGACAAAGATCAAACAAAACTCATACAAGACATCACATCAAAGGAAATTGAAACAGCAATAGCATGCGGGAAAGTAACAGCACCCGGCGCGGATGGCATCACACGACACCACCTAAGGCTGATACCACAGGAAGTAATCATACCACCACTCAAAAACCTATTCAACGCCGCACTCAAACTGCAGAAAACGCCACAACAGTGGAAAGATGCACAAGTTAAGATGCTGCCGAAGCCCCAAAAACCAAAACATGACCCAAAGTCATACCGACCTATAACATTACTGCCAGTAATAGGCAAAACCTTCGAATCAATACTCACTAATAGAATACAAAAATTTGCAGAAAAACGACAAATTCTACCAAAAGAGCAAAGCGGATTTAGGAAGAATAAAAGTACAATAGACCCAATTTTCCGCCTTATCAGCAATAGCACCGAAGCCATAAATACAGGAAATGTAGTAGCAGCGCTGCTACTCGACATAGAGAGAGCCTTCGATAAAGTATGGCACTTAGGGCTCATACACAAACTAATTAAAAACGACATCCCATTAGAAATAGTAAAACTAATAAAAAACATCATTACAGAAAGGGACATAAAAGTAAAAGTAGGGGACAAACTATCAGAGACGCTCAGACCACTGGCAGGAGTGCCACAAGGGGCAATCATATCGCCACTCTTATATAATATATATACATCAGATATACCAAAGCCAGTTGGACTAAATGAAGAACTTGCCCTATATGCTGATGACACAGCGTTCTGGTGCCACGCCCCAACAACCGAAATGTTATCAAAGAAAACCAGCAGATACATTAAATCATTAGAAGAATGGATGTCTGCATGGAGAATTAGGCCAAACCCGACCAAATCGCAGCTACTAATAATCCACCACAGAAACTTCACACAGCTTAAACAACAAAACCCAGAAGACATTGAAATAACACTCTGGGGACAAAAAGTAGAACCAAAGAAGACAGCCAAATACCTAGGACTAGAGATTGATAACCTACTCAATTGGAAGACCAACACAACACAAAAAATAGGAATAGCCAGCACAAAACTAGCCAAAATCAAACTACTACAACATAGAAACGGAGGTGCAGCAACACCAATAGTGCTACATATATATAAAATGTACATACGACCAATACTAGAGTATGCAGGAATAGCATGGTGCGGAAATGTAACACAATGTAACCGAATTAAATCCACAGATAGAAGAATGCTAAGGACACTAGCAAGAAAACCAAGAGAAAGAACGGCAACACTGCACACAACCCTCGATACAGACTCAATGGAAGAACGATTAATAAAACAGATAGCTACATACGGTGACAATAGACTAATCACGAACGAGACAATAAAAGACATAATCATCAAACCACCATTCCACCTCAATCTACCACGCTACAAGTATCCTTACCCACCACAAATCGCCGCAATAGCAACAGAACAAATTCACCCCGGAAAACACAAGGATTTAGAAACAGTTACAACAGGAAAACAACTCCCAGAGCACCTGCAGTTCCACATCATGCCAGACTAATTAAGAGACAGAAAGAAACAGGAATGACACCCAACCCTGGCTGAGGTTTTATGGGGTTTCCCTCAGCTGTAAGGCAAATGTCAGGGCTGTGTATAGTCCCCAAATCCAACAAACCAACTAACAAAATAATAATATAGCAAAATATTAATAATTATATATATACATACAGGAATAGAAAATAGAAAATTTGAACAAGACTACCCAATCTATGAAATAAAAAGTGCCACAACAGAATAACATAAGAATAAGATAAGGCTCCAAAGCGGCATTAAGCCCTCCATGAGCCCGCCCCCACCCTTCCGGTGGAGGAATGAAAGTTAAAAAAAAAAAAAAAAAAAAAAAAAAAAAAAAAAAAAAAAAAAACTCCGCTGCTCGACTCGCTGCCGCTCGCACCGGTCGTTTTCGTTTCCGTTTCGTGTACACCGTCGCTAGCCCATCGCCATGTCCGGACGCGGAAAGGGAGGCAAAGTCAAGGGCAAGTCAAAGTCCCGCTCAAGCAGGGCCGGGCTCCAGTTCCCGGTCGGCAGAATCCACCGCCTCCTGCGCAAGGGAAACTACGCAGAGCGCGTCGGCGCCGGGGCGCCCGTCTACCTCGCCGCCGTCATGGAGTACCTCGCGGCTGAGGTGCTCGAGCTGGCCGGAAACGCGGCCCGCGACAACAAGAAGACGCGCATCATCCCGCGCCACCTGCAGCTTGCCATCCGCAACGACGAGGAGCTCAACAAGCTCCTGTCGGGCGTCACCATCGCACAGGGTGGTGTCCTGCCCAACATCCAGGCCGTCCTGCTGCCAAAGAAGACCGAGAAGAAGGCCTAAAGGAGGCCAGGCAATCGCAGCGCCGCGTGCTCCCCTGCACGCAACGCGCTTTGCCGGCTCGGCCCACAACAATCGGCCCTTTTCAGGGCCACCACACAAACCTACGTCCAAAGCAAAATTTCAGTCGTCCTCGCCGCACCTTGTTTTGTTTCAACTTTGCACTGTCACAGCACAGCCGCCGCCGGCGCACGTCCGCCATCTTGTCGTCCACACAGCCCGTGTGGCCCAACACACACACACACATTTTGCACGGTCGCAGTCGCCTTCCAAACCGACAACGGCAGCAATAATGACCATTGTTAAAGGGAGGCGTGTCGACACACCGCCCTCCACTCCCGCGCGCAACGGCCGTCGACACGAACGAAACAGCTGATCCGGCCGCCTATGCCCACACGCCTTGCCTCGGAAACCCCAACGCCGCCGCAAACAAACACACAGAGCCAAACCACGCAAGCAAATAATCACCGCCTCTCGCACAACAACACACAGCCCGCCATCTCCGTCGCGATCGATACAAAGACACACAAACGAAGCAGCTCCACACACAGCCAGCCACATGACACGTTTCCTTTCCTTCTCCCCTCCCAGTCACATCACGTCGCTCAAACGGAAAGAAAGAAAGAAACAAACAAACACACGCAGCAACAACACAGACTCTTTCGCACTTTTCAACTTCCGAACAGTGTGGTGGCCCTGAAAAGGGCCGTTTTCTAGTCTCTCCCACCCACAAGCACGGCCGCGGGAAGGCCAGCGCCCGCTGCGACGCAGCCTAACCGCCGAAACCGTACAGGGTGCGCCCCTGCCTCTTCAGGGCGTACACCACGTCCATGGCCGTCACAGTCTTGCGCTTGGCGTGCTCAGTGTACGTCACCGCGTCGCGGATCACGTTCTCCAGGAACACCTTCAGCACCCCGCGGGTCTCCTCGTAGATCAGACCAGAGATGCGCTTCACGCCGCCCCTGCGAGCCAGGCGGCGGATGGCGGGCTTCGTGATGCCCTGGATGTTGTCGCGCAACACCTTGCGGTGCCGCTTGGCGCCACCCTTGCCGAGCCCCTTTCCTCCCTTGCCGCGGCCTGTCATCCTTCCTTCCTCGGGCAAAGCAAAACGTGCACAAACAGCAGCTGCAGCGGCTGGCGAGTCGGCTACGGTCTGCGCCCAGCGCGCCCGCCGCCCCCCTATATAGACTCTGGCCCGCCCTCCCCCCACCACGCGCAACCGAGGGCATATAAGCGCAGCACGGAGGCGCGCGGGCCCGTTGTCAAGGCAGCACCGGACGCCGCGCCGCACCTAACCTCCACGCACGCCGCTCCGCTACCGCTACCGCTACCGCCATGGCCCGCACAAAGCAAACGGCCCGCAAGTCCACCGGCGGAAAGGCGCCGCGCAAACAGCTCGCCACCAAGGCGGCGAGGAAGAGCGCGCCCGCCACCGGAGGCGTCAAGAAGCCCCACCGCTACAGGCCGGGCACCGTCGCCCTGCGAGAAATCAGGCGCTACCAGAAGAGCACAGAGCTGCTCATCCGCAAGCTGCCATTCCAGCGCCTAGTGCGCGAGATCGCCCAGGACTTCAAGACCGACCTGCGCTTCCAGAGCTCCGCAGTCATGGCCCTGCAGGAGGCCAGCGAGGCCTACCTCGTCGGCCTCTTCGAAGACACCAACCTGTGCGCAATCCACGCCAAGCGCGTCACCATCATGCCCAAGGACATCCAGCTCGCGCGCCGCATCCGCGGCGAGCGCGCCTAAACCGCGCCGCGGCACCGCACCGCACAAACAAAAACGGCCCTTTTCAGGGCCACTAACATCTCTCCGTCGCGAGCAAACTTTGTCGGTCGCCTGCCTCTCGCCCCGCAACCCAAAAACAAAAACCACCACTTCCCGTCCGTCCGCCACACCCGCTCACTCTGCCTGCCTGCTAGCAGCGCGCAACAATCACACATCATCCCTCCCCGGCGCTCCAAGCGCACAATACCCAACGGCCGACGTCACACCGCACGGCTGGCTGGCTGGCCGGCCGCCCGCCGCTTTCGTTTCGAAAACAAAAAAAAAACCCGCACTCCACTCCGACGGCCAACGGCCAGGCAGGCGCGCTCGCTCGCTCTACACGCCGCCGAAATCCCCGCCGACTCCTTCCACATCTCAACGTGCCCCCCGTTGCAAAACATAACACACACAAAGGAACAAAACAAAGACCAGACACGACTCGACAAGACAGACATCCGAGAAGAACGAACGCAGGCAAGCCATCCAACGTATTCAAACAAAACAACGTGACAGAAAACCAACCGTCGGCCGCCGCCACAAACACGGCGACAATCAACCACGACAACAACAACACCGCTTACCGCTACCGCCGCCCACACCCGCCACCGACCCCCGCAATCCAACCACCACGGCACGCAAACAGCATCCCCACGGGCATACAGACAGACACCCACACCAAACGCAACACGACAATCAAAACCTTCCCCGACGTGCTTTGATGGCCCTGAGAAGGGCCGTTTTGGGCCGCGCGTCTCTTGCGCGCCACTAGACGACGACGGGGGGTGGGGACGACGGAGTCAAGCGCCAAACCCTTCCTTTCCCATCTCTTTCTCCTCTACTCTACTCTACTTCTTCTTCTTGGGCGAAGCCTTCGCCTTAGACGGCGTCGTCGCCTTCTTCGGGCGCGGCGCCTTCGGCTTCTTCGTCGGAACCTTGGCGGCCTTCTTCGCCTTCGACGGCGACTTGGCCTTGGCCGGCTTGGCCGCAGCCGCCTTCTTCGCACCCGCGGGAGCGGCCGACGCCGCAGACGCCTTCTTGGCGGCGCCCGCCTTCCGACCGGTCGCCGCCTTCACGCCACCAGCCTTCTTTGCGCCGGCCGCACGGGCGCCCTTCTTCTCCTTGCTGGCCGGAGCGGCGCGCTTCTTCTTGGCACCGCCAGCACGAGCCTTGCCGCCCTCGGCCGCCCCCCCGCCGCCGGCGCCGGCAAGCTTGAACGAGCCGGACGCGCCCTTCCCCTTCGTCTGCACCAGCTCGCCCGCCACGACGGCCGACTTGAGGTACTTCTTGATAAACGGCGCCAGCTTCTCCGCGTCCAGCTTGTAGTGCGCGGCTATGTACTTCTTGATCGCCTGCAGCGACGACCCGCCGCGCTCCTTCAGACTCTTGATGGCGGCCGTCACCATCTCAGAGGTGCGCGGGTGCGCAGGCTTGGCGCGCGGCTTCTTCGCAGACGACGCAGACTTGGCCTTCTTCGTAGTGCCGGTGGCGGCGGGTGCCGCAGCAGTCTCGTTCGTAGCCGCCTGATCTGCCATTTCGACGACGCGCGTAACACACAGCGAGAGCGAGCGGGACGGCAGGCACGCAAGCACAGCACAGCAGCAGAGCAGAGAATCACAAGGCCCAGCCAGTGTCGCGGGCGGGCGCGGACGGCCGAGAGAGCGGCCGCCACTCTGCGCGCCGCCGCGCCGCGCCTCCCGCGCTTGCTACCGCCCAACGTCCGACAGCCTGTGCGGAGCAGCCCCAAACCTGCGCCACAACCGCCCGCGCCTTTCAAACCACCGAGGATGGGGCTACACACAGCCACACCACAGTCGCCAACCAGTCGCCACGGCAGCGCCGCAAACCACGGCCAAACTGCAGCTACCGCGCGCTACAGCCTGGGTCGGCCCGCCGAGAATCGCCGCCCCCGCCCAAATGCCGCCCCCACAGCCCCAGCCGACGACCCGCCACAATGGCCAAACCTTCGGCAAAACTCCCACACCGTCGCCGCGGCAGCCCGGCCAGCGCGGCCGGCGCCACAGCCACACAAGCCGAGGCGTGCGGCGATGACGGCCGTGCAAACGCGCCTCCGCCGCCCCATCGCCTTCCGTCGCCCTCCCGCCGTTTCCCGATCGGCCCGCAGCCGTCGGGCCACATCGCGCGCCGTCCTCCTCCTCTCGCCCGCCAACATTCACAGCCGTTTCTCAACAATTGCCCGCCGCAAACGGACGCCGCCTGCGCAACAGGCGCCGCCGCCCCTCGCCGCTTCCGACCCACAACCCCTCGACCGAGGCAAACCGCAATCCGAATCTACAGACCAACCCAATCTGCCGTCAAGCACACACGACAGCCGACCTTACACGTTACGCGTTACACATTACGTTTACACGTCTACGTTAGGTTAGGTTAGGTGGACGTGGGTTAGGTTAAGGGGACTTGGGTTAGGTTAAGCGTCAAACTTAGGTTAAGCATTCAAACACGTCAGGCGTCAGAGGTTAGGTTAGGTTAGGTTACACGTTAGGTTAGGTTAAGGGGTCAGTGCTAGGTTAAGAAGCGTCAAACGTAGGTTAAAAAAGCGTTCAAACGTGAGGCGTGAGCCGGACAGCTTACCTTACGTAGACGTTAGGGGCTCACAGGCTGAGCTCACCTCGCCACACCACAGGTTAGGTTCGGTTCGGTTCGGTTCGCTCGGCTCAGCGTAAAGCGCCGAGGTCAGGGTTACGTTCGTTCACCTTCGGGCGCCACACTTTCGGTTGAAAGGTCGCGACGGGACGACGTCGGCAGGCACGCCGCAAACGAACAAAAACGTACAGACGACGTCGGAAACCGCCGACAGACGGGGGAGCAGCACGACCACGACCAGACACCGAGCGCGAACCAGACACACGCGAACCACCCCCACCGGCCAAAGGGCACCACACAACAACCCAGAGCACCACGTGTCGACACCAGAGCAACCCGCCGCTCACGCGACATGGCTGGCACCGAAGGGCAACCGCCCGCAACTGCGCTTTCCGCGCCGGCCCGGATGCACGTCGTGCTACAACAACACCACTACCGTACACAGCCGCTGTTCACAACATCACTATCAATGGCGCGCCCGCGGCTCGCCGCCGTCGCAGTCGCAGCCCCAACGCCAGCACTTTTGCACCACCATTCACACGCACCGCAACACAGCTCGCCGACACAGCCGAACAAAACAAACACCACACAACAACAACAGCAACAACGCCGCCGCCTCTACTTGTGCCGGCGACCCACCCCGCCGATGGCGCACCTTTCGCCAGCCGGCAATCGACACACACGCACCCACCCACCGGGGCCCAGTGCAAAAAAAAAAACACACAAAAACAAAAAAACAAAACAACACAAACGACACGGGAAGCGCACACCGCCACTTCGCGCGCACGCCACCAACCAGTCGTCGTCTCAAAATAACAAACACAAACAAAATAAACTAACAACTAGGGCAACACAAAACAAAAACGCCTCGCACGAACCGCCCACAAAAAGGACAAGCACACGCACAGCCTCTGCTGACGACCACGACGCAGCGGCACGCTGCTCCTGTCCCGCGCCCCGCGCCCCACTCGATTCACAACTCACGCGACACCGTCAACGACGGGCTCGCTTCCCGCAACCTACCACCTTTCCGCCACGACGCACAGCCCCAGCCCCACCCGACGACTGCACTTTCACCACCGCCTCCCCCTTCCCCCCCAAAACACACACACACACACACACACACAGCCAGCCAAAAACGCACTCGCGACCCACACATGCACGTGCATCGGCACACGCCAACCAGTCAACGTCGACAACCACACGCCACGCAAGGCTCGAAACGAAAACGAAACCGGCGTCCTTCCACGTTGCCATCAAGCTACGCGACACAAGACACAAGGAACCAACACAACAGCCGGCCCCACTAATTCCCACTCTCACGCCGCAAAAAGCACACCGAAACCGCCAAACACGCACGCACATTCCCCTTCGCACTGACACCACCGACCGGCTCGCTACCACACACCTCTCGGCAGCCGTTTCACGCCAATTCGCCACACAGTCGACAAGCGCCCGCCCTGTACGGCACACGCAACGACGCAGCGCAGCAAAGGGCGCCCGCAACACATACCTCTCCGCCGCCCGACGCGCCAACCGCCACACCACACCGCCAGCCACTCGCAAATTGTGCACTGCCACCAGCCACACGTCCAACACGCCGCGCCGCCTCCGGCCACCCGCCAGGGGGCGCTCACGTCCGCGACAACAGCGCGGCCCGCCGGGCCGGGCCGAACCGAACCGAGCCGCCGCTGCTCTGCACTCGGCACGGCCACACCCTGCTGCAGACCGGGCTCGTCCCTCTGTACGCGTCTGCCTGCGCATCAACACAACACGACCTTTTTTTTTTTTCTCTCTCTCTCTACCGCCATCCCTTCTTCTCGCGTTTTACTCGTTGTTGCAGCAGCGGCGCACACCTACACATCCACAGCCCCAGCCGAGCCGGCCTCACCTCAGGGCCCGCCGCCAGCGTCTCCTCCTCGGGCACAGGTGCGGTGCTGTGGCCGCCCATCCAACCGCATTGCTGGCCGTCCAGCCACCAGGCGTTCCCACTGCCGCGAGCCACGCCGCGCACCGACCCTGCTGCAGAAAACGAAGCATAGCCAGAGACCGACCGATACACAAAGCAAGCCGTCGCCTCGCCTCTTGTCCTTCCTGCCTTCCTTCCGCCCCCGCCCTTCTCACACCACCGCCTCTCCACTTTCGCCCCCCCCTCCTTTTTTTTTTTTTTTTTTTTTGTTTTCTTCTTTCTTTCTTTGGCCCTCTCTCCTTCCCGCCATGGCGGTTACGGCACCGCCTGCAGCGGCAGATTTTTTGCGCCCACACGCCTACTCCTACCACCATTAACCTTGCCCTGCCCTGCCCTGCCCTGCCCTGCCCTGCCCTGCCCATCAACGTCGCAGTCGAACCGACGCTTGCCAACACACTGCCCACGTTCCTTTCTCTTTTCGGCCTACGCCCATTACGCGCCGCCGCCACAGCACCTTCCCTTCCCACAACACACCGACGTCATCACACGCACCCAAAACAGGGGCCACGACCGTGTTCCTCGCCCACTCCCATCCCGCACGGTACGCACATTCCCAACTACTACCGCGCACCCTCCCTTTCCAATCTGTGTGTCTCTGTGTCTGTGTCCTGTCCGCGCGTGACGCCTCTCAACATCCGCCGTCCCCCGTCCCGTTTTCGCCCCCATGCCGTCGTCGCGCCGCCTCCGCCCCTGTCCGCCCCGCACCACACCATACACCGCTGCTTGTCCCGGCCGTTGCCACCAAAGGCGCCGACCGCAAACGCGCCACGCCGCAGCCCCCGTGCGTCTCGCGCTCGCTTGCATCTCCGTGCCGACGCTGCCTCTCTTCCCGCTCGCACTCGACCTCGACAACACAGTCTTTGGCTCCGCCACTGCGTGTTCCGGTGGTACGCACGCTGCAACACGTATGTATTCATTACCAGAGCGATGGCGAGGCATGACAGCATCTCTGTCTGACCAGAGAGTTCTTTATCGCTGCTAGTCGGCGCTTGGACCGCGCCAGACGACAGTAGTGGCACGCACCGGGTCGCCAGGAACAGTTGTTATATATATATATTGTAGCGCGAGTCGGGAGAGGTAGTAGTCGGTCGACAGTAGTAGCGGGTGGACGGTTGTACTGAGCGGGCGTCGGCGGCGTGCTCTGCTCGTCTCGCGACTCTGGTCACGGTTCGGGACGATGTATAGTCTATTGTGTTATAATCAAAAGGTGGTGTGACGCTGCATTGCGCAAATCTGATAACGTATGTTCATTGTACTTATTTTGTTCAACAACAAAAGCCCCACTATTACTTTTTTTCTAAAGTAACTTTTGTCTCTTAACGAAAAACATTCACTTTTTAAAGACTACTTCCTATGGCATTTCCCTCCAAGGAGTGCAATTAATTACCAGCCAGCACTCATTCATTGCACACAGCTGTGTAAGGGGTATCTACAATTGAGGAGCGGATATAAATGCAATTTTTTGTTTTTTTTTTTGTTTTTTTTTTTTTTTTGTGTGTGTGTTGTAACCTCCCAGCAACATTTAAAATAATGGACAATGTTATTTACGGATGCTAATGGACATTGCGCTAATTGTAACCTCGCCCACAATGAGAGGTATTGAAAATGGCAACAAAAATGTGAAATTCGCAATCTGACTCAAATATAAAGTCTTCACACAACATTTAAAAACGTCCGTTCAGTGACAAGAAACTTCAATTAAACCGAAATATCGGTCTTTGGCCCTGTGCAAAACAATCAGAATTAATGTCTTACCTCCGAATAAATGGATGTCACATTTCTGCTCTGGTTGTTGCGCAGCGCTTGGAGGAACTGCATTGCAAATAATAATATTCTCTTTTTTTGTGATTTTAGTGACATTTTTCTTCAAAGAAGTGGAATGAAATGTGAAGTGCAACGAACTCTTTAGTTCAATAAACAATTAAATGTTTGAAAAATGCTTTTGAAATAAAAATTATTACTGGGGAACTTGTTGGAGAATAATTACAATAAATACAATTTTTCATTATCTAATGATTATATTAATTAACAGTATACCTTATTCACCATCTTGACCAGTGTTGCCGACCGCCTACATCACACAACCGCACTCGGCTGCTACTACTGACCGACCGCTCTGCATGACGACTATTAGCGTACTGCACGCGACGACTACTGACAGAGTACAGCCCTCAACTACACAGAGCTACGGACTCGCAACGACTACTGACTGACTGACTGACTGAGAACCGCTCGCAACACTCGCGCAGTCCAGCGCAAACTCTCTGGTCACAGATGCTACAATGTCTCGCCATCGCTACTATGTTACATACGTGTTTCAGTGTCTTTTTCATTGGGGTAACGATCTTTGGCTCTTTTTATTCTGAATACAGGGCCAAAGGTCAACGCTGCTGCCCTTATACAATTTATCAGGTTTCATTATGTCTGTTGCAATGTTACATACGGTTCACTCTTTCATTAATATTATCGTTGGGTTTGTTTTGTAGGGACGTTAACATTCTGGCACATTTTTATTATCATCGGACTCTCTGCTATTTGTGCAGGGAGGTTATACCTGGGTCCATTTCCATTTCCATTTACATTTTAATATTGATAGACTTTTTGTTTTCTTGTTGTTTTTCCTTCTTTTTTTTTTTTTTTTTGTTGTTTTTTTTTTGTTTTGTTTTTCCCGCTCTCACCACCACCGCCGCATCACGCCTTCCGTTTTCTTGGTTTCTTTTCTGTTCTTCAACTGCTTCAACATCACCGCGCCCCATTTCCACACCACAGCCATCAGCCTCCAAGACGGGCGGGCGCAGTGTGCCATTTCCGGCGCACAAGCACACCCGTACGGTACTCTCCTCGCCCCCACGCCACCAACAACACAGCGACCACGCGGCTTTCAGGCATGGCACGGCACGGCACCGGCGAAATGCGCCGCCCCCGCCCCTCCGCGCATCCGTCCGTCTCGCCACGTTCACTGACAGCCGCGTCTGCGGCTACACCACGACAACCACAACACAACACCGCTCCCCTCCCTGGCAACTCACATTGTTTTTCTCCTCCTCTTTTGCACAAACCACAACGCCGAGCACAGGCGCAAGCCACCCACACCGCGCCCCTCCCCGTCCCGTCTTTGGGCGCCGCTCCTCGTTTCCTCGTTTGCCCCCTCCCATCTCCCGAAATGCCATGCCAGCAGCGTTACGCATGCCCCTCCCCTGTCCACACAACACTACCGCCTAACGAACAGCCTTCCGGGCCACATGCAGGGCACGCCCACCTCCAAACACTGCCAATTCACGGACGCACGCACGCACGCACGCACGCACGCACACACACACACACACACACACACACTCACTTTCTCGACACCTTTCTGTACGGAGGGTGCGTCATCTCGACCGTGACAGAGTGACGGCAACTATCGACGATCCATTTCCCCCCACTGGTAAAACATGTCCACTAACACCTACATACATCATTCAAGTACACAGACAATAGCATACACACAATGGGAGGGCACACGAACATGGACGGCACGGCACTGTCATACACTCTTCCTCAGAACCATATCAACAAACGTTACGTACATCCGGGAAAGCGAAAGCGAACGCGAAAGCGAAAGCAAAAGCAAAGGCAAAGCCCAATGCAGCCGTCAAAGGTAACGTTCACCACGGCAGACACTTGCAGCCGCGCCGCCGTTAAACGCATTTCAGTGCGGCTCCAATACGCCTCCGACACGGGAACGTTCCGTTGCTCTACGAATGCGTTTCTCCCCTTTTTCCCTTCCCCCCCTCCTTGCACTCTTGCCTCATTCCTCACGTTCTGCCCGGACATTCGACCGATCAAAGTCAACCTTTCGTTACCGTTCTCAGCGCGACGGTGTACAACAGTATGACGGGTGTGCCCACGACTTCGGTTCAGTTGCGTGACGCCGGTCTATCGCGCCGATCGACAGTTACTCAGGGGGCGACGGATCGGACCACGTCACCGACACACAAAACACTTTCAAAACAAACAAATACATACCGGATGGACACAGACAAACACGTGTACAGACATTCGCCAAACAAACGACCGCCGCCGCCGTCGTCGCGCTTACTGTATACTGCACTGGACACGCGTGCATCTTGAATGACGACATCGGTGTGCGTGCGTCGTACGCAATCAGTCAGACACGGCTATCAAACATCAGAGTCGAATGGTACATCATCGTGCGTGTCGCCGTACACGTACAGTACAATACAACAACAATGCGTCTTAATGGCACGTTCATTTCAACGTCACTCACACACCTCCACGCTGCAGTTACGTCGCACCATTGTCAAACTCGGCGTACAGCAAAGGGAATAGTGGGCGGCAAAAAAAAAAAAAAAAACCAAACAAAAACATTTCACATTTCACCCTCGCCATGTATGATGTGCAAACAAAACAAACCCGCAAACGGCCGTCGTTACGGTGACACAAAAGTCGCCGATCGCACTGTCCCCCCTCGCAGACGGGTAACACACACACACACACCAACAACACCAATGGGTCAAAAACCACGCCAACGAGGCGTGCCACCATTCCACGCCACGGCGACCAACCTCGTGGCCGTACCCCGCGCAACACGCTTTGACGCGCCCCCCCCACCCACAATCAAAATGCACACATACATCACAGCCGTCCACACAAACAACAACAACAACAATTCCGCCCTTCCCGCAAAAGGCAAGTTGGTGGCCCTGAAAAGGGCCGTTTTGCCGCTCTCGCAACGGACGAGCCTTCTCCATCCTTCCTTCCTTCCATTCCAGAGCCACCCCCTTACTTGGAGCTCGTGTACTTGGTCACCGCCTTCGTGCCCTCGCTCACGGCGTGCTTGGCCAGCTCGCCAGGCAGCAACAGCCGCACAGCGGTCTGGATCTCGCGGGACGTGATGGTCGAGCGCTTGTTGTAGTGCGCCAGGCGAGAAGCCTCGGCCGCAATGCGCTCGAAAATGTCGTTCACGAAGCTGTTCATGATGCTCATCGCCTTCGACGAGATGCCCGTGTCAGGGTGCACCTGCTTCAGCACCTTGTAGATGTAGATGGCATAGCTCTCCTTCCTCTTGCGCTTCTTCTTCTTGTCGCCCTTCGAAATGTTCTTCTGCGCCTTGCCAGCCTTCTTGGCGGCCTTCCCGCTAGTCTTGGGCGGCATCTCGAACCAACGTACGGCAGCAGCAACACCAGTAGCAAGCGCTCCGCTCTAGTCAGCGTCTCCCCACACAGTGGCACCCGCCGCCAGCCGCCGCCGCACCTTTACCAGCTCGCCCTGTTGCGGCCGCCGACCAATGGGGCGCGCGCGCAACCGGCCGCCGCACCCGAGCCCATAAAGCACCCCCACCCCGGCTGCGCCGGCATTCCCGCTCACGCCGCGGAGAGTACACGTTAGTTCGTTGTCGCTGTTGGTTATCGTGATGTCGGGACGCGGAAGTGGACGCAAAGCTGCTGCCTTGGCTGAGTTGCTGCTCACGTTAGCAGGACCTGCCGGGAAGAAGAAGAAGAAGTCTACACCGCAGTGCTTTCGCTGCCAAAAGCTTGGCCACGTCGCCAAGCAATGCAGCGGAGCAGTCGCGTGCTTGAAGTGTGCGCAAGCGCACGACACACGCGACTGCAAGAAGCCGAAGGACGCCCCCTGCACATGCGCCAACTGCGGTGGCGCACACGCGGCTAACGCCCGTTCCTGCGCGTACAGGAGAAATTGGCGCGGACCAGAGAAGACACAGAAGCAAGTGACCACCACACGCGAAGAGGTGGTCACTCGCTCAGAAGACGCCATCACCAGGCGCCTCAGCGACGCCGTAGAAGAAGCCATGTCCGCCTTCAAATCCGCCATGGCGGAAGAGAGGGCGGCCATGCTGGCGGAACTGGGCGAGGCTCGGCGTCAGATTGCTGAGCTGACGCAGGAGCTTCGCTCAGCCAAGGCAGCTTCCGCCACAGCGGTCGACACCGCCAGCCAGACGACTCCTCCTCGAGAGAAGAAGTTTGCGACGGTGGCCACGCAGACCGACGTGCCTGCCGAAGGGGAGGCAACACTGCCCAAGACGGACGCAGAAGCAGAAGCGCAAGAAGAAGGGTGGGAAGAAGTCCCATTCCTCCCGCTTCCCGACATGTACAGCGCAAGCGCTGTGACGCAGAAGATAGCTGCATCGCTTCGCGATGGTACATATCCCCACCACGACAACCCTTATCCCTTCGTTCCTCCTAACCTTTCTAAACCTTCACCTCCACACCAACCAATCGAATATCCAGAAGGCCTTGTTGGTCTTTCCAAGGAGGATTACGATCTGATCAATTCCTTCCCAATTTTCACAGAGTGGCAAATGCGCTACGTCATCTTCGCTCTCGTCCACGGAGAGTATGAGAAAGCTGGATACACTGTATCCACTATCCCAACCGAGGGTGAGCCCTCAAGTAAGAAGAAGAAGAAGAAAAGTCGTCACACCGACAAATACAGAAAATAGGTTATCGGCACTCCTTGCCAATACAGAACAACCTACAAGTCAAGAAAGAAGACTCATCAATCATCCCAGGGGAGTAAAGGCCAACAGGCCACAAACTTCCACCTGAACCTCCTCACAGTGAGGAAGTCAGAAAAGGAGCAGCAGCAGGCTGCGCCGGCACGCACTCCGCTGCTCGACTCGCTGCCGCTCGCACCGGTCGTTTTCGTTTCCGTTTCGTGTGCACCGTCGCTAGCCCATCGCCATGTCCGGACGCGGAAAGGGAGGCAAAGTCAAGGGCAAGTCAAAGTCCCGCTCAAGCAGGGCCGGGCTCCAGTTCCCGGTCGGCAGAATCCACCGCCTCCTGCGCAAGGGAAACTACGCAGAGCGCGTCGGCGCCGGGGCGCCCGTCTACCTCGCCGCCGTCATGGAGTACCTCGCGGCTGAGGTGCTCGAGCTGGCCGGAAACGCGGCCCGCGACAACAAGAAGACGCGCATCATCCCGCGCCACCTGCAGCTTGCCATCCGCAACGACGAGGAGCTCAACAAGCTCCTGTCGGGCGTCACCATCGCACAGGGTGGTGTCCTGCCCAACATCCAGGCCGTCCTGCTGCCAAAGAAGACCGAGAAGAAGGCCTAAAGGAGGCCAGGCAATCGCAGCGCCGCGTGCTCCCCTGCACGCAACGCGCTTTGCCGGCTCGGCCCACAACAATCGGCCCTTTTCAGGGCCACCACACAAACCTACGTCCAAAGCAAAATTTCAGTCGTCCTCGCCGCACCTTGTTTTGTTTCAACTTTGCACTGTCACAGCACAGCCGCCGCCGGCGCACGTCCGCCATCTTGTCGTCCACACAGCCCGTGTGGCCCAACACACACACACACATTTTGCACGGTCGCAGTCGCCTTCCAAACCGACAACGGCAGCAATAATGACCATTGTTAAAGGGAGGCGTGTCGACACACCGCCCTCCACTCCCGCGCGCAACGGCCGTCGACACGAACGAAACAGCTGATCCGGCCGCCTATGCCCACACGCCTTGCCTCGGAAACCCCAACGCCGCCGCAAACAAACACACAGAGCCAAACCACGCAAGCAAATAATCACCGCCTCTCGCACAACAACACACAGCCCGCCATCTCCGTCGCGATCGATACAAAGACACACAAACGAAGCAGCTCCACACACAGCCAGCCACATGACACGTTTCCTTTCCTTCTCCCCTCCCAGTCACATCACGTCGCTCAAACGGAAAGAAAGAAAGAAACAAACAAACACACGCAGCAACAACACAGACTCTTTCGCACTTTTCAACTTCCGAACAGTGTGGTGGCCCTGAAAAGGGCCGTTTTCTAGTCTCTCCCACCCACAAGCACGGCCGCGGGAAGGCCAGCGCCCGCTGCGACGCAGCCTAACCGCCGAAACCGTACAGGGTGCGCCCCTGCCTCTTCAGGGCGTACACCACGTCCATGGCCGTCACAGTCTTGCGCTTGGCGTGCTCAGTGTACGTCACCGCGTCGCGGATCACGTTCTCCAGGAACACCTTCAGCACCCCGCGGGTCTCCTCGTAGATCAGACCAGAGATGCGCTTCACGCCGCCCCTGCGAGCCAGGCGGCGGATGGCGGGCTTCGTGATGCCCTGGATGTTGTCGCGCAACACCTTGCGGTGCCGCTTGGCGCCACCCTTGCCGAGCCCCTTTCCTCCCTTGCCGCGGCCTGTCATCCTTCCTTCCTCGGGCAAA
The DNA here is from genome assembly GCF_023864345.2 of Schistocerca serialis cubense. Taxonomy (NCBI): domain Eukaryota; kingdom Metazoa; phylum Arthropoda; class Insecta; order Orthoptera; family Acrididae; genus Schistocerca; species Schistocerca serialis. Next base: position 326,828 of record NW_026048529.1, on the reverse strand, counting down.
GCAAAACGTGCACAAACAGCAGCTGCAGCGGCTGGCGAGTCGGCTACGGTCTGCGCCCAGCGCGCCCGCCGCCCCCCTATATAGACTCTGGCCCGCCCTCCCCCCACCACGCGCAACCGAGGGCATATAAGCGCAGCACGGAGGCGCGCGGGCCCGTTGTCAAGGCAGCACCGGACGCCGCGCCGCACCTAACCTCCACGCACGCCGCTCCGCTACCGCTACCGCTACCGCCATGGCCCGCACAAAGCAAACGGCCCGCAAGTCCACCGGCGGAAAGGCGCCGCGCAAACAGCTCGCCACCAAGGCGGCGAGGAAGAGCGCGCCCGCCACCGGAGGCGTCAAGAAGCCCCACCGCTACAGGCCGGGCACCGTCGCCCTGCGAGAAATCAGGCGCTACCAGAAGAGCACAGAGCTGCTCATCCGCAAGCTGCCATTCCAGCGCCTAGTGCGCGAGATCGCCCAGGACTTCAAGACCGACCTGCGCTTCCAGAGCTCCGCAGTCATGGCCCTGCAGGAGGCCAGCGAGGCCTACCTCGTCGGCCTCTTCGAAGACACCAACCTGTGCGCAATCCACGCCAAGCGCGTCACCATCATGCCCAAGGACATCCAGCTCGCGCGCCGCATCCGCGGCGAGCGCGCCTAAACCGCGCCGCGGCACCGCACCGCACAAACAAAAACGGCCCTTTTCAGGGCCACTAACATCTCTCCGTCGCGAGCAAACTTTGTCGGTCGCCTGCCTCTCGCCCCGCAACCCAAAAACAAAAACCACCACTTCCCGTCCGTCCGCCACACCCGCTCACTCTGCCTGCCTGCTAGCAGCGCGCAACAATCACACATCATCCCTCCCCGGCGCTCCAAGCGCACAATACCCAACGGCCGACGTCACACCGCACGGCTGGCTGGCTGGCCGGCCGCCCGCCGCTTTCGTTTCGAAAACAAAAAAAAAACCCGCACTCCACTCCGACGGCCAACGGCCAGGCAGGCGCGCTCGCTCGCTCTACACGCCGCCGAAATCCCCGCCGACTCCTTCCACATCTCAACGTGCCCCCCGTTGCAAAACATAACACACACAAAGGAACAAAACAAAGACCAGACACGACTCGACAAGACAGACATCCGAGAAGAACGAACGCAGGCAAGCCATCCAACGTATTCAAACAAAACAACGTGACAGAAAACCAACCGTCGGCCGCCGCCACAAACACGGCGACAATCAACCACGACAACAACAACACCGCTTACCGCTACCGCCGCCCACACCCGCCACCGACCCCCGCAATCCAACCACCACGGCACGCAAACAGCATCCCCACGGGCATACAGACAGACACCCACACCAAACGCAACACGACAATCAAAACCTTCCCCGACGTGCTTTGATGGCCCTGAGAAGGGCCGTTTTGGGCCGCGCGTCTCTTGCGCGCCACTAGACGACGACGGGGGGTGGGGACGACGGAGTCAAGCGCCAAACCCTTCCTTTCCCATCTCTTTCTCCTCTACTCTACTCTACTTCTTCTTCTTGGGCGAAGCCTTCGCCTTAGACGGCGTCGTCGCCTTCTTCGGGCGCGGCGCCTTCGGCTTCTTCGTCGGAACCTTGGCGGCCTTCTTCGCCTTCGACGGCGACTTGGCCTTGGCCGGCTTGGCCGCAGCCGCCTTCTTCGCACCCGCGGGAGCGGCCGACGCCGCAGACGCCTTCTTGGCGGCGCCCGCCTTCCGACCGGTCGCCGCCTTCACGCCACCAGCCTTCTTTGCGCCGGCCGCACGGGCGCCCTTCTTCTCCTTGCTGGCCGGAGCGGCGCGCTTCTTCTTGGCACCGCCAGCACGAGCCTTGCCGCCCTCGGCCGCCCCCCCGCCGCCGGCGCCGGCAAGCTTGAACGAGCCGGACGCGCCCTTCCCCTTCGTCTGCACCAGCTCGCCCGCCACGACGGCCGACTTGAGGTACTTCTTGATAAACGGCGCCAGCTTCTCCGCGTCCAGCTTGTAGTGCGCGGCTATGTACTTCTTGATCGCCTGCAGCGACGACCCGCCGCGCTCCTTCAGACTCTTGATGGCGGCCGTCACCATCTCAGAGGTGCGCGGGTGCGCAGGCTTGGCGCGCGGCTTCTTCGCAGACGACGCAGACTTGGCCTTCTTCGTAGTGCCGGTGGCGGCGGGTGCCGCAGCAGTCTCGTTCGTAGCCGCCTGATCTGCCATTTCGACGACGCGCGTAACACACAGCGAGAGCGAGCGGGACGGCAGGCACGCAAGCACAGCACAGCAGCAGAGCAGAGAATCATTTTTTTTTTTTTTTTTTTTTTTTTTTTTTTTTTTTTTTTTTTTTTTTTTTTTTTTTGTGTGTGTTGAAGGCAAGGGTGCTATCGCCTGAGGCGATTGGTCCCTCTTGTGTGCTGGTAGGGTTACTTAGTTGGGGTCGCTATTTATTTATAAATAGGGGCACCATTTTTGAATCTTTGGAGGTCCCTTTGGGCACTGATTTGGTCCTTTAGGGCCTCGTTAGTGGTCTTCCTCTGGTCATGGCCTATTTCTTTTCTACTTTTTTGTGGTTTCATAGTCTATCCTAACATTCTTGATGTTTCTATGCTAATTTAGTGACTAATTTTTGCGTTTTCATACCTAGAACGTGTTGATGTTTCTATCCTATGTGCTAATACATTTTTCTTGCTGTTTCTAGCCTATTTACTACCTACACTTTCTTGATGTTTCTAACCTATGTACTAACTATCCTTACTTGATGTTTCTAACCTATGTACTACCTACGCTTGCTTGATGTTTCCACCTAGACCTCGGCCTGGCTCTCTTGATGTTTCCATTTTATTCTACAGTAGTTATCCTAGTCTCTTAGTTGCGAATGATGGTCAATGGCACCCTGATTTTGTGCCAGGGTGCCGGTTCGTACGTGGCGATCTCCTCTAACTGGTTAAGGTCAGGTCTGAGTCTGTTTACCTTGTCCACTAGTCTCGTTGTTGCCTCCTTTACGAGTTCAACCACTCTTGGCATCTCCAGTTCCCTGTGAATTCTGTCGGTGCTGGTCCACGGAGGGGCATTCAAGATCAGTTTCAAGCACCTGTTTTGCAGCGTCTGGAGCTTTGCGAGGTTGGTTCTGCATGTGATGCCCCAGGAGGAGCATCCATATAACATGGCCGGTAGTATAACTGTTTTGTATATTTTTAGTTTCGTCACTGACAGCATGTCTTTGCTAGCCAAGATGGGGTATAGGGCATGGATGGCTTTGGTGGTCTTTGTTTTCTTGTCCTCCAAGTGCGCCTTGAAGGTCATTTTCCTGTCTAGGGTGACACCTAGATAGCGGACTGTTTGCTTCCAGGGGACCCACTCTCCATTTATTTCTATTCTTTCATGCAGTTCCGGGCGTCGTCTGGTGAATAGAATGGCCTCGGTTTTTGACGCATTTATTTTTATCCGGTTTAGTCTCGCCCATGTTTCGGTTAGGTCGACTTGCTCCTGCAGCTTCCGGATCGTGGTATCCAACCTTCTGTTGCTGGCCAGTAGCGCCGTGTCGTCGGCGAACTGGGCCAGTACTGTGTCCTGGGTTTTTGGCAGGTCATTCACGTACACTGTGAACAGTGTGGGTGAGATGACTGATCCTTGTGGGATGCCCTCGTGGAGGGTTTTTATTTCAGATCTTTTCCCGTTTATGGCCACAAAACATCTTCTATTTGTGAGGTAATCGTCTATGAGTTTGAGGTAGCAGCGGGGGAGATCCGTGTCCTCATATAATTTAACTAGCAGGTTGTCTCTCCATACTTTGTCGTAGGCTTTCTCCACGTCCAGGAGGATTGCCGCCGTGAATCTGGAGAGGTTCATGTTTTTTGTTATGAATTCTGTTATCCTGAGGAGTTGCAGTTCCGCTGACAGGGTTTCCTGATAGGCGAACTGTTCCCTGCGTATGACGTGGTTGTCTAGAAGAGGTTGCCTGATTCGTGGGAGTATTACCCGTTCCAGCACTTTAGACATCGTTGGTAGTAGGCTTATAGGGCGGTGGTTTTCCGGTTTTGTAAGGTCTTTGCCTTTCTTTGGGATGGGGACGATTTTGCACACTTTCCACACGTCAGGGAAGTGACTTTTTTGGAGGCATGCGTTGATTATGCGGGTGAGTAGTACGAGCGGTTTGCGCGGTAGGTGTTTCAGTTGTTCATTGGACACCTTGTCTGGTCCAGGCGCGGAATTGTTGTTAAGTCGTCGTAGAATCGTGCGGACTTCGGCTGTGGTTGCCAGTTCTGCTGCATCGTTGATTGGGTTTGACCTTATTTGTTGGATTGTTGTGCGGATTCTTCTGTTGAACTCTTCTTCATCAGGCAGTTGTGCTGCTCTTTGCTCCACTCTGTTTTGTAATTCATATGTAGAGGCAAAGAGTTCGGCCTGCCTAAGATCGTCAAAGACCATGTTGTTTTCGTCCTTGAGGGCCGGTTTGCGTTGTTTTGATGTCCGTAGATTCCTTATGAGCTTCCAGTCGTCTCGCAGGCGTAGTTGGAGTGCCGACATCCTGTCCTCCCAGACCTCTGCCTTCCACTCTTTTGCTCGCTTGTGGATTTCCCGTGTGAGCCTGTTGACTTCCCTCCTTGCTTGTGGGTCCCTGGTGCGGATCCATCTGCGACGTTCCTGGTTTTTCAGGTATTTGAGGTCCTGAATTAGTGGTGGGAGTGTGTTGTGTTTGACCTCTAGGAATGTTGTTTTGCAGGATGCTCGTTTGTAGGCTGTGCTTATCTTGTCTGTGATAGTGGTGATGGCTTCTTCTATTTGTTGCTCTGTGTTTAGTTCTGCTGTGGGCGTGACGTTGTTGTTTAGCCACCGTTCATATTGTGCCCAGTCGACGTTGATGGTTTGTCGTGGTCGTGGGGGTTCCATTGCGTCACCGATGTGGCCTATTACTGGAAGGTGGTCTGAAGTTAGTGTATTTCGTACTTGTAGGTTTAGTTCTGGGTCTATGTTCTTCGTGATGCAGATGTCAAGTACGTCTGGCCGGTGGAGGCTGTTGAAAGGGATGTATGTTATGTCTTCTGGGGCTGTTATTTCTGCGTTGAGGCGACCTTGTAGCTCATGGAGTCTGTCACCTCTTTCATTGTTCCTTCTGCTGTTCCAGGATTCGTTCTTCGCATTTAGGTCTCCACATAGGAGGACCCGTTCGTGGTTGTCAAAAATCCACGTGAGGTCATGTTCATTGTGTTCTGCTCTGGGGCTGAGGTATGCAGCTACTAGGGCTATTTTTCCTTGCGCCGTTTCTATTTGTACAATTGTGGCCTCAAGTGAGTGCATCGGCGGCGTGATCTCAGGGTGGTGAGTGATGTGGGGACGGATGTATATGGCTGTGCCTCCCCCCCTCCTGTTGACTCTATCTGTCCTGTGGCATATCATGTTGCGGAGGTTTAGTGTTGCGTTTTGCTGTAGGTGGGTTTCAGTGACAAGAAGGACGTCTATCTTCTCCTCTTCAATGAATTCGTTGAGTAGTTCCCTTTTGTTTGCAATTCCATTTGCATTGAAATTGCAGAATCGAAGGTGTTTCTTCTTTGGTGGCCTAAAATCCATTGAAGGTGCCGAAGATAGTCATCATTCCTCCAATGACGGTTGTGATCTTGGACATAATGTCCGGTGCTTGAGTAAAGTTGTTTATGATGGTTGTTATCTGTTGTAGTATGTTTGATGTTTGGACTTTTTCCCATATTGTTTTTAGTTGGTTGACAAAGCTGAGGATTGATTCTAAGCCATTTGTGTTGGCGGTGGCTGTGGCGTTGTTGGCTTGTGGTGGCAGAGTTGCCCAGTTCCTTCTTCCTGTTCGGTTGGCCTCTGCAGGTGTGGGCATTGCCGTTGGTCGAATTGTGGGTCTGGGTGCTTGCATTTGTCTCTGTGGTCGCTGTTTGTTGTATGTTTCAATTGCCTTTTGGTATTCTTCACAGCCTCTGAATGAAGCTGGGTGGCCATCTTTATTGCAGTTTACACAGTGTAGAGTTCCCTCTTTCGGTAGTGGGCACTGGAACGCTCTGTGGTCTCCGCCACATCGGACGCAGCGCGTCGGCATATTGCAGTAATTTGCTGTGTGGAAGAACCCCTGGCACTTTTTACACTGTGGGGGGCCTTCTTTGCTTTTGTATGATTCTACCGTAATTTTGGTATCAAGTAGGTATCTCGTATTATATATTGCCTCGTTCTCTGGCTTTTTATCTAGCGTTACACAAAAGACATCCATTGGACGTAACTCCTTCGTGTTTTCATCCCTCTTTTTGTATTGGTGTATGTTGGTTGTGGCGAAGTTGTGTTGTTGTAATTCTTCTTCTATTTCTTGTTCTTTGACGGTGTTTGGTAGGCCCTTTATGACCACTTTCAGTTGTCTGTCGGCTTGTGGTTGGTGGGTGAAGTTGCCGATTCGGTGGTGGTTGAAGAAGTCCAGCGCTGTGCGTTGGTCCTTTATCGAGTCAAAATGGTATTTGATTGATTTTCCTTTATGGATGGCTTTGATGGGGCCTTCCATATACTGCTTTAGGGTTTTGTTCAGGGTTAAATAGTGCCCTGGATATTCGATTGTGATCGGCGGGACGCGCGGTCTTTTTGGGACCGCTCGTTGTGCCGGTGCAGTTGTCGTCTGCTGTTGAGATGGGGAGCCCGCTGGTGTGTCATTAGCGGCGTTCAGGTTTGTGGTGTTGTCCTTCAGTGCGTCGTATCTGTTCGTCGTTGGGATGGTGAACTTGTTCGGCGCTTCTGTTTCTGACGAGTTTTTTCTTTTTAGGGTTTTCCTGGCTCGTTGGAATTCTCCCTGGCCATCGTCAAATTCCATTTCCTCGTCACTTGAGAACTTGGGGTTGCCTGTGTTCGTTACAGCGTCGTCGCTGTCTGAGTTGTATGGAACATTGTTGTCGGTGATGTTGTGGCGCGCTAGCTCCTGCCGGTGCTTGGCGGCCATTTTGTCGTCTCTGCTTGCCGTGGATTTGGCATGCTGTGTTTCGCTGGTCGGGAGTGTCATGTTGCCGCAGCGTTCCAGCGACGTGTGTGAGTGGTCTTGTTTCGTCGAAACGGGGTTTCGGCGGGAGGGGTGGGGGTTCACAGACTCAGACCTAGTCCTAGCCCTGTCCGCGGATGCTGACTTTGCCCTATGGTTCAAATCTTTTCTGGAGGCGCGCGGACGTACCCCGCCCAGGGAGTCGGCCACCTGTCGGTCGACTGCCTGGTGAGGAGGCCCTGGTGCCTCTTCATTCCCTATGCTAAACATTCCTAGCCCATCCGGCTATCCGGAGGATCTCGCCTATCACTAGTAAGACGGCCCTATCGGGACACACTTGCTTTTTTAACACGCAGTGGGAGCACTTCAAACTTAAAAGTTCGCAGCGCACCCCCCGCGTGTGCACACAGCTCGGCTGCTCGGAGACCGATGGCAGAGAATCACAAGGCCCAGCCAGTGTCGCGGGCGGGCGCGGACGGCCGAGAGAGCGGCCGCCACTCTGCGCGCCGCCGCGCCGCGCCTCCCGCGCTTGCTACCGCCCAACGTCCGACAGCCTGTGCGGAGCAGCCCCAAACCTGCGCCACAACCGCCCGCGCCTTTCAAACCACCGAGGATGGGGCTACACACAGCCACACCACAGTCGCCAACCAGTCGCCACGGCAGCGCCGCAAACCACGGCCAAACTGCAGCTACCGCGCGCTACAGCCTGGGTCGGCCCGCCGAGAATCGCCGCCCCCGCCCAAATGCCGCCCCCACAGCCCCAGCCGACGACCCGCCACAATGGCCAAACCTTCGGCAAAACTCCCACACCGTCGCCGCGGCAGCCCGGCCAGCGCGGCCGGCGCCACAGCCACACAAGCCGAGGCGTGCGGCGATGACGGCCGTGCAAACGCGCCTCCGCCGCCCCATCGCCTTCCGTCGCCCTCCCGCCGTTTCCCGATCGGCCCGCAGCCGTCGGGCCACATCGCGCGCCGTCCTCCTCCTCTCGCCCGCCAACATTCACAGCCGTTTCTCAACAATTGCCCGCCGCAAACGGACGCCGCCTGCGCAACAGGCGCCGCCGCCCCTCGCCGCTTCCGACCCACAACCCCTCGACCGAGGCAAACCGCAATCCGAATCTACAGACCAACCCAATCTGCCGTCAAGCACACACGACAGCCGACCTTACACGTTACGCGTTACACATTACGTTTACACGTCTACGTTAGGTTAGGTTAGGTGGACGTGGGTTAGGTTAAGGGGACTTGGGTTAGGTTAAGCGTCAAACTTAGGTTAAGCATTCAAACACGTCAGGCGTCAGAGGTTAGGTTAGGTTAGGTTAGGTTACACGTTAGGTTAGGTTAAGGGGTCAGTGCTAGGTTAAGAAGCGTCAAACGTAGGTTAAAAAAGCGTTCAAACGTGAGGCGTGAGCCGGACAGCTTACCTTACGTAGACGTTAGGGGCTCACAGGCTGAGCTCACCTCGCCACACCACAGGTTAGGTTCGGTTCGGTTCGGTTCGCTCGGCTCAGCGTAAAGCGCCGAGGTCAGGGTTACGTTCGTTCACCTTCGGGCGCCACACTTTCGGTTGAAAGGTCGCGACGGGACGACGTCGGCAGGCACGCCGCAAACGAACAAAAACGTACAGACGACATCGGAAACCGCCGACAGACGGGGGAGCAGCACGACCACGACCAGACACCGAGCGCGAACCAGACACACGCGAACCACCCCCACCGGCCAAAGGGCACCACACAACAACCCAGAGCACCACGTGTCGACACCAGAGCAACCCGCCGCTCACGCGACATGGCTGGCACCGAAGGGCAACCGCCCGCAACTGCGCTTTCCGCGCCGGCCCGGATGCACGTCGTGCTACAACAACACCACTACCGTACACAGCCGCTGTTCACAACATCACTATCAATGGCGCGCCCGCGGCTCGCCGCCGTCGCAGTCGCAGCCCCAACGCCAGCACTTTTGCACCACCATTCACACGCACCGCAACACAGCTCGCCGACACAGCCGAACAAAACAAACACCACACAACAACAACAGCAACAACGCCGCCGCCTCTACTTGTGCCGGCGACCCACCCCGCCGATGGCGCACCTTTCGCCAGCCGGCAATCGACACACACGCACCCACCCACCGGGGCCCAGTGCAAAAAAAAAAACACACAAAAACAAAAAAACAAAACAACACAAACGACACGGGAAGCGCACACCGCCACTTCGCGCGCACGCCACCAACCAGTCGTCGTCTCAAAATAACAAACACAAACAAAATAAACTAACAACTAGGGCAACACAAAACAAAAACGCCTCGCACGAACCGCCCACAAAAAGGACAAGCACACGCACAGCCTCTGCTGACGACCACGACGCAGCGGCACGCTGCTCCTGTCCCGCGCCCCGCGCCCCACTCGATTCACAACTCACGCGACACCGTCAACGACGGGCTCGCTTCCCGCAACCTACCACCTTTCCGCCACGACGCACAGCCCCAGCCCCACCCGACGACTGCACTTTCACCACCGCCTCCCCCTTCCCCCCCAAAACACACACACACACACACACACACAGCCAGCCAAAAACGCACTCGCGACCCACACATGCACGTGCATCGGCACACGCCAACCAGTCAACGTCGACAACCACACGCCACGCAAGGCTCGAAACGAAAACGAAACCGGCGTCCTTCCACGTTGCCATCAAGCTACGCGACACAAGACACAAGGAACCAACACAACAGCCGGCCCCACTAATTCCCACTCTCACGCCGCAAAAAGCACACCGAAACCGCCAAACACGCACGCACATTCCCCTTCGCACTGACACCACCGACCGGCTCGCTACCACACACCTCTCGGCAGCCGTTTCACGCCAATTCGCCACACAGTCGACAAGCGCCCGCCCTGTACGGCACACGCAACGACGCAGCGCAGCAAAGGGCGCCCGCAACACATACCTCTCCGCCGCCCGACGCGCCAACCGCCACACCACACCGCCAGCCACTCGCAAATTGTGCACTGCCACCAGCCACACGTCCAACACGCCGCGCCGCCTCCGGCCACCCGCCAGGGGGCGCTCACGTCCGCGACAACAGCGCGGCCCGCCGGGCCGGGCCGAACCGAACCGAGCCGCCGCTGCTCTGCACTCGGCACGGCCACACCCTGCTGCAGACCGGGCTCGTCCCTCTGTACGCGTCTGCCTGCGCATCAACACAACACGACCTTTTTTTTTTCTCTCTCTCTCTCTACCGCCATCCCTTCTTCTCGCGTTTTACTCGTTGTTGCAGCAGCGGCGCACACCTACACATCCACAGCCCCAGCCGAGCCGGCCTCACCTCAGGGCCCGCCGCCAGCGTCTCCTCCTCGGGCACAGGTGCGGTGCTGTGGCCGCCCATCCAACCGCATTGCTGGCCGTCCAGCCACCAGGCGTTCCCACTGCCGCGAGCCACGCCGCGCACCGACCCTGCTGCAGAAAACGAAGCATAGCCAGAGACCGACCGATACACAAAGCAAGCCGTCGCCTCGCCTCTTGTCCTTCCTGCCTTCCTTCCGCCCCCGCCCTTCTCACACCACCGCCTCTCCACTTTCGCCCCCCCCTCCTTTTTTTTTTTTTTTTTTTTGTTTTCTTCTTTCTTTCTTTGGCCCTCTCTCCTTCCCGCCATGGCGGTTACGGCACCGCCTGCAGCGGCAGATTTTTTGCGCCCACACGCCTACTCCTACCACCATTAACCTTGCCCTGCCCTGCCCTGCCCTGCCCTGCCCTGCCCTGCCCATCAACGTCGCAGTCGAACCGACGCTTGCCAACACACTGCCCACGTTCCTTTCTCTTTTCGGCCTACGCCCATTACGCGCCGCCGCCACAGCACCTTCCCTTCCCACAACACACCGACGTCATCACACGCACCCAAAACAGGGGCCACGACCGTGTTCCTCGCCCACTCCCATCCCGCACGGTACGCACATTCCCAACTACTACCGCGCACCCTCCCTTTCCAATCTGTGTGTCTCTGTGTCTGTGTCCTGTCCGCGCGTGACGCCTCTCAACATCCGCCGTCCCCCGTCCCGTTTTCGCCCCCATGCCGTCGTCGCGCCGCCTCCGCCCCTGTCCGCCCCGCACCACACCATACACCGCTGCTTGTCCCGGCCGTTGCCACCAAAGGCGCCGACCGCAAACGCGCCACGCCGCAGCCCCCGTGCGTCTCGCGCTCGCTTGCATCTCCGTGCCGACGCTGCCTCTCTTCCCGCTCGCACTCGACCTCGACAACACAGTCTTTGGCTCCGCCACTGCGTGTTCCGGTGGTACGCACGCTGCAACACGTATGTATTCATTACCAGAGCGATGGCGAGGCATGACAGCATCTCTGTCTGACCAGAGAGTTCTTTATCGCTGCTAGTCGGCGCTTGGACCGCGCCAGACGACAGTAGTGGCACGCACCGGGTCGCCAGGAACAGTTGTTATATATATATATTGTAGCGCGAGTCGGGAGAGGTAGTAGTCGGTCGACAGTAGTAGCGGGTGGACGGTTGTACTGAGCGGGCGTCGGCGGCGTGCTCTGCTCGTCTCGCGACTCTGGTCACGGTTCGGGACGATGTATAGTCTATTGTGTTATAATCAAAAGGTGGTGTGACGCTGCATTGCGCAAATCTGATAACGTATGTTCATTGTACTTATTTTGTTCAACAACAAAAGCCCCACTATTACTTTTTTTCTAAAGTAACTTTTGTCTCTTAACGAAAAACATTCACTTTTTAAAGACTACTTCCTATGGCATTTCCCTCCAAGGAGTGCAATTAATTACCAGCCAGCACTCATTCATTGCACACAGCTGTGTAAGGGGTATCTACAATTGAGGAGCGGATATAAATGCAATTTTTTGTTTTTTTTTTTGTTTTTTTTTTTTTTTTTTGTGTGTGTGTTGTAACCTCCCAGCAACATTTAAAATAATGGACAATGTTATTTACGGATGCTAATGGACATTGCGCTAATTGTAACCTCGCCCACAATGAGAGGTATTGAAAATGGCAACAAAAATGTGAAATTCGCAATCTGACTCAAATATAAAGTCTTCACACAACATTTAAAAACGTCCGTTCAGTGACAAGAAACTTCAATTAAACCGAAATATCGGTCTTTGGCCCTGTGCAAAACAATCAGAATTAATGTCTTACCTCCGAATAAATGGATGTCACATTTCTGCTCTGGTTGTTGCGCAGCGCTTGGAGGAACTGCATTGCAAATAATAATATTCTCTTTTTTTGTGATTTTAGTGACATTTTTCTTCAAAGAAGTGGAATGAAATGTGAAGTGCAACGAACTCTTTAGTTCAATAAACAATTAAATGTTTGAAAAATGCTTTTGAAATAAAAATTATTACTGGGGAACTTGTTGGAGAATAATTACAATAAATACAATTTTTCATTATCTAATGATTATATTAATTAACAGTATACCTTATTCACCATCTTGACCAGTGTTGCCGACCGCCTACATCACACAACCGCACTCGGCTGCTACTACTGACCGACCGCTCTGCATGACGACTATTAGCGTACTGCACGCGACGACTACTGACAGAGTACAGCCCTCAACTACACAGAGCTACGGACTCGCAACGACTACTGACTGACTGACTGACTGAGAACCGCTCGCAACACTCGCGCAGTCCAGCGCAAACTCTCTGGTCACAGATGCTACAATGTCTCGCCATCGCTACTATGTTACATACGTGTTTCAGTGTCTTTTTCATTGGGGTAACGATCTTTGGCTCTTTTTATTCTGAATACAGGGCCAAAGGTCAACGCTGCTGCCCTTATACAATTTATCAGGTTTCATTATGTCTGTTGCAATGTTACATACGGTTCACTCTTTCATTAATATTATCGTTGGGTTTGTTTTGTAGGGACGTTAACATTCTGGCACATTTTTATTATCATCGGACTCTCTGCTATTTGTGCAGGGAGGTTATACCTGGGTCCATTTCCATTTCCATTTACATTTTAATATTGATAGACTTTTTGTTTTCTTGTTGTTTTTCCTTCTTTTTTTTTTTTTTGTTGTTTTTTTTTTGTTTTGTTTTTCCCGCTCTCACCACCACCGCCGCATCACGCCTTCCGTTTTCTTGGTTTCTTTTCTGTTCTTCAACTGCTTCAACATCACCGCGCCCCATTTCCACACCACAGCCATCAGCCTCCAAGACGGGCGGGCGCAGTGTGCCATTTCCGGCGCACAAGCACACCCGTACGGTACTCTCCTCGCCCCCACGCCACCAACAACACAGCGACCACGCGGCTTTCAGGCATGGCACGGCACGGCACCGGCGAAATGCGCCGCCCCCGCCCCTCCGCGCATCCGTCCGTCTCGCCACGTTCACTGACAGCCGCGTCTGCGGCTACACCACGACAACCACAACACAACACCGCTCCCCTCCCTGGCAACTCACATTGTTTTTCTCCTCCTCTTTTGCACAAACCACAACGCCGAGCACAGGCGCAAGCCACCCACACCGCGCCCCTCCCCGTCCCGTCTTTGGCCGCCGCTCCTCGTTTCCTCGTTTGCCCCCTCCCATCTCCCGAAATGCCATGCCAGCAGCGTTACGCATGCCCCTCCCCTGTCCACACAACACTACCGCCTAACGAACAGCCTTCCGGGCCACATGCAGGGCACGCCCACCTCCAAACACTGCCAATTCACGGACGCACGCACGCACGCACGCACGCACGCACACACACACACACACACACACACACACACACACACACACACACACACTCACTTTCTCGACACCTTTCTGTACGGAGGGTGCGTCATCTCGACCGTGACAGAGTGACGGCAACTATCGACGATCCTTTTCCCCCCACTGGTAAAACATGTCCACTAACACCTACATACATCATTCAAGTACACAGACAATAGCATACACACAATGGGAGGGCACACGAACATGGACGGCACGGCACTGTCATACACTCTTCCTCAGAACCATATCAACAAACGTTACGTACATCCGGGAAAGCGAAAGCGAACGCGAAAGCGAAAGCAAAAGCAAAGGCAAAGCCCAATGCAGCCGTCAAAGGTAACGTTCACCACGGCAGACACTTGCAGCCGCGCCGCCGTTAAACGCATTTCAGTGCGGCTCCAATACGCCTCCGACACGGGAACGTTCCGTTGCTCTACGAATGCGTTTCTCCCCTTTTTCCCTTCCCCCCCTCCTTGCACTCTTGCCTCATTCCTCACGTTCTGCCCGGACATTCGACCGATCAAAGTCAACCTTTCGTTACCGTTCTCAGCGCGACGGTGTACAACAGTATGACGGGTGTGCCCACGACTTCGGTTCAGTTGCGTGACGCCGGTCTATCGCGCCGATCGACAGTTACTCAGGGGGCGACGGATCGGACCACGTCACCGACACACAAAACACTTTCAAAACAAACAAATACATACCGGATGGACACAGACAAACACGTGTACAGACATTCGCCAAACAAACGACCGCCGCCGCCGTCGTCGCGCTTACTGTATACTGCACTGGACACGCGTGCATCTTGAATGACGACATCGGTGTGCGTGCGTCGTACGCAATCAGTCAGACACGGCTATCAAACATCAGAGTCGAATGGTACATCATCGTGCGTGTCGCCGTACACGTACAGTACAATACAACAACAATGCGTCTTAATGGCACGTTCATTTCAACGTCACTCACACACCTCCACGCTGCAGTTACGTCGCACCATTGTCAAACTCGGCGTACAGCAAAGGGAATAGTGGGCGGCAAAAAAAAAAAAAAAAAACCAAACAAAAACATTTCACATTTCACCCTCGCCATGTATGATGTGCAAACAAAACAAACCCGCAAACGGCCGTCGTTACGGTGACACAAAAGTCGCCGATCGCACTGTCCCCCCTCGCAGACGGGTAACACACACACACACACCAACAACACCAATGGGTCAAAAACCACGCCAACGAGGCGTGCCACCATTCCACGCCACGGCGACCAACCTCGTGGCCGTACCCCGCGCAACACGCTTTGACGCGCCCCCCCCACCCACAATCAAAATGCACACATACATCACAGCCGTCCACACAAACAACAACAACAACAATTCCGCCCTTCCCGCAAAAGGCAAGTTGGTGGCCCTGAAAAGGGCCGTTTTGCCGCTCTCGCAACGGACGAGCCTTCTCCATCCTTCCTTCCTTCCATTCCAGAGCCACCCCCTTACTTGGAGCTCGTGTACTTGGTCACCGCCTTCGTGCCCTCGCTCACGGCGTGCTTGGCCAGCTCGCCAGGCAGCAACAGCCGCACAGCGGTCTGGATCTCGCGGGACGTGATGGTCGAGCGCTTGTTGTAGTGCGCCAGGCGAGAAGCCTCGGCCGCAATGCGCTCGAAAATGTCGTTCACGAAGCTGTTCATGATGCTCATCGCCTTCGACGAGATGCCCGTGTCAGGGTGCACCTGCTTCAGCACCTTGTAGATGTAGATGGCATAGCTCTCCTTCCTCTTGCGCTTCTTCTTCTTGTCGCCCTTCGAAATGTTCTTCTGCGCCTTGCCAGCCTTCTTGGCGGCCTTCCCGCTAGTCTTGGGCGGCATCTCGAACCAACGTACGGCAGCAGCAACACCAGTAGCAAGCGCTCCGCTCTAGTCAGCGTCTCCCCACACAGTGGCACCCGCCGCCAGCCGCCGCCGCACCTTTACCAGCTCGCCCTGTTGCGGCCGCCGACCAATGGGGCGCGCGCGCAACCGGCCGCCGCACCCGAGCCCATAAAGCACCCCCACCCCGGCTGCGCCGGCACTCGCTGAGTGGCAGTCAAGGGTTGAGCTTGCTCCTCTGACTCGCGCACTGTCAGTCATAGGCCCCCGCTTGTACGGGTGACACACTAGGGGTATCCACGGCTTTGCTCTTATTAAAGCATTGGCGGGAACCCGGTCAAGGTCTGCAGCAAGGACTTACGGCGGGCAGGATATTTTCTGGCGACGCCTGACAGCAAAATTGTCGTGTTCTCCTCCTCGAATTGCGGGATGTCGAGCTCCAGTGGTGCTTTGGGGTCGAAGCGGTCAACCGCTGTCGACAAAAAGCGCGTCTTGTTGTTGCCGCGGGCCGCGTCGTCGGCCGTCTCGAGTACTTCGGCTGCCGCAGAGCTAGGCTCTGCCCCCCCCAAGGTTAGGGAAAATGTGGGCCAGGACCTGGGAGCCGGCCGCGGAACCGCAGAGAAGGTTTCCGCCGCCGCCGATCAGACCTCCGCGTCCACTATAGTAGTAGGGCCAGCAATGCAGCCGGGCTACCTAACGGTGTCAACGACGGCTGTAACTGGCACCCCCCTGGCAGCGCCCCCCCTCACCGCACCGGATGTGGCAAATAACACAGCAAGTAACGCCACCCTACACAAAACACCAACATCCTCATACATTGTCAGTACTTGCAATCCTACCCCTCCTAACCACGTCCTAACTCCGCTCCTGCTTGCCCACGCCACCGGCACACTTCCCGAGTACCTTACGTCCATGAAGAATGGCAAGCAGATGCCCCGTCTGCCGACCAAAATCCTCCCCAAACCCACCCCCTCGTCTCAGTCCTCCACCCGTTCCAAATACCTTAAATCCCCCCCACACAAGTCCACCACAACAAAGCAGCGGCGTGTAAGGAAGGATAGGAAGGAGAAGCACTCCAAGGGGAAGAAGCAATCCACCACCCCCACCCTAACCACGTCCACACCCTCCGAGGAGCCTGCGCCCCCGACAGCACCTGTCGTCGTTCTGGGAGGGGACCAGGAAACACCGGAACTGGAAGGGAACCATGTAACTGGGCAGGATTCGGATGGTTTCGTGCTGGCGAAGAAAACGTTTCGCCAGCCGAGGCTTCCGCCAGCCCGGGGAGTGGAACCCACCCCAAACAGATTCCAGGTGATTGCTGAGGAGCCAGCGTTAACAGAAAACACAACGCAAACACAGAATCAAGTCGCCCACCACCTCCCCCCGATTGTCGCAGAGTTTCCTCAAAACTACGAGGAGCTCTTTGAGTTGCTCAAGACAGAAATCGGGGGAGGCAGTTTCCAGGCAAAACCCGCCGGTGGAGACAAAATTAAAATCACAGTACACACACTCGAACACTACAACACAGTCAAAGCACTGTTCAACACAAGAAGCATACCTCACTACACCTTCCCAACAACAAAGACACGAAACAGAAACATAGTTATCAGAGACCTACCAAGACGAGTATCCCCCCAGGCAATCAAAACAGACCTGACTGCCCGGGGGTATGTCGTCAAGGTAGTACAGCAAATGGGCAGCATAAACAGTAAGTGGCCGCTGTACCAGGTAACACTCCCAGACATACCACAAAACAAGAGGGAGATCACGATGGTCCTGGCAGTCCCTGTCACCACGGAGCTGCTGCGCCGTAAAAACAAGACGGTGCAGTGCTTCAGGTGTCAGGGCCTGAACCACATCGCTGCGCACTGCAACATGCCAGTGAGATGCAGGAAGTGCGCCGAGGCCCACGACACCAGGACATGCACACTCCAGCACACGGACCCACAAATAAGGTGCGCGCTGTGTGGCAAAAACCACACAGCGGGTTACCAAGGTTGTGAGGTCCACAAAAGACACTCACAGCAGGCAAAGGGCGCAAAGGCCGCCCCCCACACACGCAGACAGAACACCACAAACCCAACCACTCACACAAGAAAACAAAATACAACAACACACACAGACAAGGCCTGGGTAAAACCAAGGCCGGACACACCGAGGGCGACATATGCGGAAGTGGTTTCTCCCCCGAGGAACCATGAAAGCGTGGCCCAATCACCACAACACCAGACACAACAAAGAGAACAACACCGGGATATACACAGCACCAACGGCCAGGTCCACCACGACGGAGGAAGCTCTAGGGAACCACACACACACTCCCCCCCCATGGATCAGTTGTTAGGCGTAATGGTGCAGACCATGAACCTCGTCATGGAAATGATGAAGGAATTCAGGGAAGCCCAGAAGCAGAACACACAGATCCTCGTTGCCCTCCAGGCAACAGTCCAGCAGTCGCTCCCCTCTGCGACTTCCTCAGTAGTTTCAAAACCCCATCATGGATAGACGACCAAACATCCATGGCCTGACAATGTGCGTCTTCAACGCAGACGGCATTGTTAACCAAGAGGTCGAGTTCAGAGAACTCATGAAGGAGTTCTCCATCGACATATGCATGATGGGGGAAACCCACTTAAAACCGGGAATAAAAGCGACAGTCCCCAACTATGTTACCTATCGCAAAGACAGGCCAACCCAAGGCGGAGGAGTGGCCATATACATAAAAAGAGGGATCCCCCACCACCAGGTATTCTTACCAGCTACCAATAAAATCGAAGCAGTGGCGGTGGAAGTAGCCACTGCCACTGGACCCCTAACTATCGTTGCAATCTACCGACCCCCACAAGACCAGATAGATGAGGGAGACATAGCTACTCTAGGGCAAATTGAAGGCAAACTCATAATAGGGGGCGACTTCAATGCCAAACATCCTGATTGGAATTCTAGAGTAACCTCCAGAGCAGGCGCCAGATTGCAACAACTAGCGCGCAACCACCACTTCGAAACCTGGGGTCCAGTCGAGCCCACACATTTTCCAAAAAATGGAAGCAGGCCCGACGTGTTGGACATAGCTCTCACTAGGAGGATTACGGGGTTTGTGACCGCGAGGACGATCAACAGAATGTCCTCCGACCACAACCCAGTGATCCTAGAGGTCGACGTGGGAGAATGGGTAGCACTCCCACGGTACCAGACGTCTTACAAACGTACAAACTGGGAGCGATATCGAGAAACTGTCGCCTCTGATATCGCTCGCGCCCCGCCACCTACTGCCGAAACAGTAGAACAAGCGCTACAAGACCTAACAGGCACCATCTTGCAGGCAGCGGAAGAAGCCACCCCTCCACAAAGGGATGGCCCGCCGCCGCAAATACAGCTCCCGGAACACTTGCTAGCTCAAATTCGACATAAGAACAGAGTGGCAAAAGAGTGGAAGATAACCAGAAACCAGGCCACAAGGAGGCTGCTCAATCGTCTACAGAGAGAACTGAAGGTAGCGCTCAATGAGCACAGAAACCAGCAATGGCAAAACCGCCTCTCAGCCCTCAAAGTAGACGATCACACACTTTGGCAAGCAACCAAACAATTCACAAGAAGACGCGCTAGGATGCCGCCACTGCATGGCGAGCGGGGTATGGCCTACAGCCATGCTGAAAAGGCCAACGCCCTCGCCGACACTTTCGAGAAGCAGTTCCAAGCGGCTGAACCCCAGGATGATGATCATGAAAGAGTGGTCCGTCGTCAACTGGCTGTCTTCCTCAATGCTGAGGAGGACCCAGAAGACGAACCCACAGTTTTTGCCCCCGAAGACGTGGCAAAAGTAATTAGGTACCTCCCCTCCAAAAAGGCGCCAGGACATGACAATGTCACCAACCAGTTGGTCAAAAACCTCCCACCCACGGCGATCGAACACCTCGCGAACGTCTTCAACGAGATTACTCGTACCCGCGAGTTCCCAGCTTGCTGGAAACACGCGGAAGTGGTCGCAATACACAAACCAGGGAAAGACCCTCTGTTCCCGCAGCACTACAGGCCGATTAGCCTCTTGCCAACTCTCAGCAAGATCTACGAGCGCCTCCTGCTAAGACCTATACAAGAACACATCACCAGAGAGCAAATTCTGCCGGACTTCCAATTCGGATTCCGGCAGAACCACTCTGCCCCACAACAGATCATGAGAGTGGTTGAAGCAGCCACTGAGGGCTTCAACCACAGAGGCTACTGCGGGATAGTGCTACTTGACGTAGCCAAGGCCTTTGACTCAGTATGGCATAGAGGGCTACTCTACAAGTTGTACACCCAAGGGTTCCCCGGGAGTATAGTTAAACAGATTAAAAGCTATCTCTCGAACAGAACTTTCTCTGTCAAAGTAGAAACGTCCACCTCCACCAGAAGGCGTATTCGTGCTGGGGTGCCACAGGGATCGGTCCTGGGGCCCGTTTTGTACAGTCTGTACACTGCGGACACACCAACGGCCCCCCTGGTGCACACTGCACAGTACGCTGACGATACAGCCTTCTACACAAGAAACGCGAACAAGGATCTGGTCATCCGTAGGCTACAAAGGGTTTTAGATGACACAGAAACTTGGGCCCGTCGCTGGCGAATCACCATCAATTCTGAAAAGACGCAGGCGATGCTGATCACCCGTAGGCTCGGAAGGCGCGAACCTCCTCAACGGCCCCCCCTCCACCTTCACCTAAACGGAACCCAACTCCCCTGGCGCAGAACCGCCAAGTACCTTGGCGTAACCTTGGACTCTCGTCTTACGTGGAAACCCCACATAGACGAGGTCCATAGGAAGGTCTGCGCCAGAATGTCCATCCTGTACCCAATCCTCAACTCATCCAGCTCCCTTTCCTGCTCAGTAGGAGTGAACGTGTACCAGGCCCTGATCCGGCCAGTCATGGAATACGCGTGTCCTGTCTGGGGATACGCGGCGAAGCAGCACCTGGACAAACTCCAGAGGCTGCAGAACCGCGCCCTCAGGAGGGCACTGCGTTTACCCCTTGGATTCCCTATCGACGATTTGCATGCCGCTGCGGAAATCCCACTACTGAGAGAGCGTTTTCAAGACTTGGCAAGGGCCTTCTATGAAGGTACTTCCAGGTCGGGAAACGCTCTCATCCACTCCCTAGGTCGGTATGACATGTCCCGCGATAAACACAATCGCCCCATGACGATCTTCGACGACTAAGTCGAAGAGAAAAATCCCAATACCCATTCCCAAATCCTACTCCTACCCAAAATGCTACAAATATCTCGCCAAACCTCAGGCAAGTACCAGACTCACACAGAACAAACATCACATCTCACAGACATCAAAAAAGTACAGAAATAATCACACACACAAGTACACAGGGGAGTAAAAGCCGAAAGGCTACAAACTCCCCCTCACACTTCCCCAAAGAGGGGAAAGTATTAGATGTAAGCAGCAGCAGCAGCAGCAGCAGCAGGCTGCGCCGGCACGCACTCCGTTGCTCGACTCGCTGCCGCTCGCACCGGTCGTTTTCGTTTCCGTTTCGTGTGCACCGTCGCTAGCCCATCGCCATGTCCGGACGCGGAAAGGGAGGCAAAGTCAAGGGCAAGTCAAAGTCCCGCTCAAGCAGGGCCGGGCTCCAGTTCCCGGTCGGCAGAATCCACCGCCTCCTGCGCAAGGGAAACTACGCAGAGCGCGTCGGCGCCGGGGCGCCCGTCTACCTCGCCGCCGTCATGGAGTACCTCGCGGCTGAGGTGCTCGAGCTGGCCGGAAACGCGGCCCGCGACAACAAGAAGACGCGCATCATCCCGCGCCACCTGCAGCTTGCCATCCGCAACGACGAGGAGCTCAACAAGCTCCTGTCGGGCGTCACCATCGCACAGGGTGGTGTCCTGCCCAACATCCAGGCCGTCCTGCTGCCAAAGAAGACCGAGAAGAAGGCCTAAAGGAGGCCAGGCAATCGCAGCGCCGCGTGCTCCCCTGCACGCAACGCGCTTTGCCGGCTCGGCCCACAACAATCGGCCCTTTTCAGGGCCACCACACAAACCTACGTCCAAAGCAAAATTTCAGTCGTCCTCGCCGCACCTTGTTTTGTTTCAACTTTGCACTGTCACAGCACAGCCGCCGCCGGCGCACGTCCGCCATCTTGTCGTCCACACAGCCCGTGTGGCCCAACACACACACACACATTTTGCACGGTCGCAGTCGCCTTCCAAACCGACAACGGCAGCAATAATGACCATTGTTAAAGGGAGGCGTGTCGACACACCGCCCTCCACTCCCGCGCGCAACGGCCGTCGACACGAACGAAACAGCTGATCCGGCCGCCTATGCCCACACGCCTTGCCTCGGAAACCCCAACGCCGCCGCAAACAAACACACAGAGCCAAACCACGCAAGCAAATAATCACCGCCTCTCGCACAACAACACACAGCCCGCCATCTCCGTCGCGATCGATACAAAGACACACAAACGAAGCAGCTCCACACACAGCCAGCCACATGACACGTTTCCTTTCCTTCTCCCCTCCCAGTCACATCACGTCGCTCAAACGGAAAGAAAGAAAGAAACAAACAAACACACGCAGCAACAACACAGACTCTTTCGCACTTTTCAACTTCCGAACAGTGTGGTGGCCCTGAAAAGGGCCGTTTTCTAGTCTCTCCCACCCACAAGCACGGCCGCGGGAAGGCCAGCGCCCGCTGCGACGCAGCCTAACCGCCGAAACCGTACAGGGTGCGCCCCTGCCTCTTCAGGGCGTACACCACGTCCATGGCCGTCACAGTCTTGCGCTTGGCGTGCTCAGTGTACGTCACCGCGTCGCGGATCACGTTCTCCAGGAACACCTTCAGCACCCCGCGGGTCTCCTCGTAGATCAGACCAGAGATGCGCTTCACGCCGCCCCTGCGAGCCAGGCGGCGGATGGCGGGCTTCGTGATGCCCTGGATGTTGTCGCGCAACACCTTGCGGTGCCGCTTGGCGCCACCCTTGCCGAGCCCCTTTCCTCCCTTGCCGCGGCCTGTCATCCTTCCTTCCTCGGGCAAAGCAAAACGTGCACAAACAGCAGCTGCAGCGGCTGGCGAGTCGGCTACGGTCTGCGCCCAGCGCGCCCGCCGCCCCCCTATATAGACTCTGGCCCGCCCTCCCCCCACCACGCGCAACCGAGGGCATATAAGCGCAGCACGGAGGCGCGCGGGCCCGTTGTCAAGGCAGCACCGGACGCCGCGCCGCACCTAACCTCCACGCACGCCGCTCCGCTACCGCCATGGCCCGCACAAAGCAAACGGCCCGCAAGTCCACCGGCGGAAAGGCGCCGCGCAAACAGCTCGCCACCAAGGCGGCGAGGAAGAGCGCGCCCGCCACCGGAGGCGTCAAGAAGCCCCACCGCTACAGGCCGGGCACCGTCGCCCTGCGAGAAATCAGGCGCTACCAGAAGAGCACAGAGCTGCTCATCCGCAAGCTGCCATTCCAGCGCCTAGTGCGCGAGATCGCCCAGGACTTCAAGACCGACCTGCGCTTCCAGAGCTCCGCAGTCATGGCCCTGCAGGAGGCCAGCGAGGCCTACCTCGTCGGCCTCTTCGAAGACACCAACCTGTGCGCAATCCACGCCAAGCGCGTCACCATCATGCCCAAGGACATCCAGCTCGCGCGCCGCATCCGCGGCGAGCGCGCCTAAACCGCGCCGCGGCACCGCACCGCACAAACAAAAACGGCCCTTTTCAGGGCCACTAACATCTCTCCGTCGCGAGCAAACTTTGTCGGTCGCCTGCCTCTCGCCCCGCAACCCAAAAACAAAAACCACCACTTCCCGTCCGTCCGCCACACCCGCTCACTCTGCCTGCCTGCTAGCAGCGCGCAACAATCACACATCATCCCTCCCCGGCGCTCCAAGCGCACAATACCCAACGGCCGACGTCACACCGCACGGCTGGCTGGCTGGCCGGCCGCCCGCCGCTTTCGTTTCGAAAACAAAAAAAAAACCCGCACTCCACTCCGACGGCCAACGGCCAGGCAGGCGCGCTCGCTCGCTCTACACGCCGCCGAAATCCCCGCCGACTCCTTCCACATCTCAACGTGCCCCCCGTTGCAAAACATAACACACACAAAGGAACAAAACAAAGACCAGACACGACTCGACAAGACAGACATCCGAGAAGAACGAACGCAGGCAAGCCATCCAACGTATTCAAACAAAACAACGTGACAGAAAACCAACCGTCGGCCGCCGCCACAAACACGGCGACAATCAACCACGACAACAACAACACCGCTTACCGCTACCGCCGCCCACACCCGCCACCGACCCCCGCAATCCAACCACCACGGCACGCAAACAGCATCCCCACGGGCATACAGACAGACACCCACACCAAACGCAACACGACAATCAAAACCTTCCCCGACGTGCTTTGATGGCCCTGAGAAGGGCCGTTTTGGGCCGCGCGTCTCTTGCGCGCCACTAGACGACGACGGGGGGTGGGGACGACGGAGTCAAGCGCCAAACCCTTCCTTTCCCATCTCTTTCTCCTCTACTCTACTCTACTTCTTCTTCTTGGGCGAAGCCTTCGCCTTAGACGGCGTCGTCGCCTTCTTCGGGCGCGGCGCCTTCGGCTTCTTCGTCGGAACCTTGGCGGCCTTCTTCGCCTTCGACGGCGACTTGGCCTTGGCCGGCTTGGCCGCAGCCGCCTTCTTCGCACCCGCGGGAGCGGCCGACGCCGCAGACGCCTTCTTGGCGGCGCCCGCCTTCCGACCGGTCGCCGCCTTCACGCCACCAGCCTTCTTTGCGCCGGCCGCACGGGCGCCCTTCTTCTCCTTGCTGGCCGGAGCGGCGCGCTTCTTCTTGGCACCGCCAGCACGAGCCTTGCCGCCCTCGGCCGCCCCCCCGCCGCCGGCGCCGGCAAGCTTGAACGAGCCGGACGCGCCCTTCCCCTTCGTCTGCACCAGCTCGCCCGCCACGACGGCCGACTTGAGGTACTTCTTGATAAACGGCGCCAGCTTCTCCGCGTCCAGCTTGTAGTGCGCGGCTATGTACTTCTTGATCGCCTGCAGCGACGACCCGCCGCGCTCCTTCAGACTCTTGATGGCGGCCGTCACCATCTCAGAGGTGCGCGGGTGCGCAGGCTTGGCGCGCGGCTTCTTCGCAGACGACGCAGACTTGGCCTTCTTCGTAGTGCCGGTGGCGGCGGGTGCCGCAGCAGTCTCGTTCGTAGCCGCCTGATCTGCCATTTCGACGACGCGCGTAACACACAGCGAGAGCGAGCGGGACGGCAGGCACGCAAGCACAGCACAGCAGCAGAGCAGAGAATCACAAGGCCCAGCCAGTGTCGCGGGCGGGCGCGGACGGCCGAGAGAGCGGCCGCCACTCTGCGCGCCGCCGCGCCGCGCCTCCCGCGCTTGCTACCGCCCAACGTCCGACAGCCTGTGCGGAGCAGCCCCAAACCTGCGCCACAACCGCCCGCGCCTTTCAAACCACCGAGGATGGGGCTACACACAGCCACACCACAGTCGCCAACCAGTCGCCACGGCAGCGCCGCAAACCACGGCCAAACTGCAGCTACCGCGCGCTACAGCCTGGGTCGGCCCGCCGAGAATCGCCGCCCCCGCCCAAATGCCGCCCCCACAGCCCCAGCCGACGACCCGCCACAATGGCCAAACCTTCGGCAAAACTCCCACACCGTCGCCGCGGCAGCCCGGCCAGCGCGGCCGGCGCCACAGCCACACAAGCCGAGGCGTGCGGCGATGACGGCCGTGCAAACGCGCCTCCGCCGCCCCATCGCCTTCCGTCGCCCTCCCGCCGTTTCCCGATCGGCCCGCAGCCGTCGGGCCACATCGCGCGCCGTCCTCCTCCTCTCGCCCGCCAACATTCACAGCCGTTTCTCAACAATTGCCCGCCGCAAACGGACGCCGCCTGCGCAACAGGCGCCGCCGCCCCTCGCCGCTTCCGACCCACAACCCCTCGACCGAGGCAAACCGCAATCCGAATCTACAGACCAACCCAATCTGCCGTCAAGCACACACGACAGCCGACCTTACACGTTACGCGTTACACATTACGTTTACACGTCTACGTTAGGTTAGGTTAGGTGGACGTGGGTTAGGTTAAGGGGACTTGGGTTAGGTTAAGCGTCAAACTTAGGTTAAGCATTCAAACACGTCAGGCGTCAGAGGTTAGGTTAGGTTAGGTTACACGTTAGGTTAGGTTAAGGGGTCAGTGCTAGGTTAAGAAGCGTCAAACGTAGGTTAAAAAAGCGTTCAAACGTGAGGCGTGAGCCGGACAGCTTACCTTACGTAGACGTTAGGGGCTCACAGGCTGAGCTCACCTCGCCACACCACAGGTTAGGTTCGGTTCGGTTCGGTTCGCTCGGCTCAGCGTAAAGCGCCGAGGTCAGGGTTACGTTCGTTCACCTTCGGGCGCCACACTTTCGGTTGAAAGGTCGCGACGGGACGACGTCGGCAGGCACGCCGCAAACGAACAAAAACGTACAGACGACGTCGGAAACCGCCGACAGACGGGGGAGCAGCACGACCACGACCAGACACCGAGCGCGAACCAGACACACGCGAACCACCCCCACCGGCCAAAGGGCACCACACAACAACCCAGAGCACCACGTGTCGACACCAGAGCAACCCGCCGCTCACGCGACATGGCTGGCACCGAAGGGCAACCGCCCGCAACTGCGCTTTCCGCGCCGGCCCGGATGCACGTCGTGCTACAACAACACCACTACCGTACACAGCCGCTGTTCACAACATCACTATCAATGGCGCGCCCGCGGCTCGCCGCCGTCGCAGTCGCAGCCCCAACGCCAGCACTTTTGCACCACCATTCACACGCACCGCAACACAGCTCGCCGACACAGCCGAACAAAACAAACACCACACAACAACAACAGCAACAACGCCGCCGCCTCTACTTGTGCCGGCGACCCACCCCGCCGATGGCGCACCTTTCGCCAGCCGGCAATCGACACACACGCACCCACCCACCGGGGCCCAGTGCAAAAAAAAAAACACACAAAAACAAAAAAACAAAACAACACAAACGACACGGGAAGCGCACACCGCCACTTCGCGCGCACGCCACCAACCAGTCGTCGTCTCAAAATAACAAACACAAACAAAATAAACTAACAACTAGGGCAACACAAAACAAAAACGCCTCGCACGAACCGCCCACAAAAAGGACAAGCACACGCACAGCCTCTGCTGACGACCACGACGCAGCGGCACGCTGCTCCTGTCCCGCGCCCCGCGCCCCACTCGATTCACAACTCACGCGACACCGTCAACGACGGGCTCGCTTCCCGCAACCTACCACCTTTCCGCCACGACGCACAGCCCCAGCCCCACCCGACGACTGCACTTTCACCACCGCCTCCCCCTTCCCCCCCAAAACACACACACACACACACACACACAGCCAGCCAAAAACGCACTCGCGACCCACACATGCACGTGCATCGGCACACGCCAACCAGTCAACGTCGACAACCACACGCCACGCAAGGCTCGAAACGAAAACGAAACCGGCGTCCTTCCACGTTGCCATCAAGCTACGCGACACAAGACACAAGGAACCAACACAACAGCCGGCCCCACTAATTCCCACTCTCACGCCGCAAAAAGCACACCGAAACCGCCAAACACGCACGCACATTCCCCTTCGCACTGACACCACCGACCGGCTCGCTACCACACACCTCTCGGCAGCCGTTTCACGCCAATTCGCCACACAGTCGACAAGCGCCCGCCCTGTACGGCACACGCAACGACGCAGCGCAGCAAAGGGCGCCCGCAACACATACCTCTCCGCCGCCCGACGCGCCAACCGCCACACCACACCGCCAGCCACTCGCAAATTGTGCACTGCCACCAGCCACACGTCCAACACGCCGCGCCGCCTCCGGCCACCCGCCAGGGGGCGCTCACGTCCGCGACAACAGCGCGGCCCGCCGGGCCGGGCCGAACCGAACCGAGCCGCCGCTGCTCTGCACTCGGCACGGCCACACCCTGCTGCAGACCGGGCTCGTCCCTCTGTACGCGTCTGCCTGCGCATCAACACAACACGACCTTTTTTTTTTTTCTCTCTCTCTCTACCGCCATCCCTTCTTCTCGCGTTTTACTCGTTGTTGCAGCAGCGGCGCACACCTACACATCCACAGCCCCAGCCGAGCCGGCCTCACCTCAGGGCCCGCCGCCAGCGTCTCCTCCTCGGGCACAGGTGCGGTGCTGTGGCCGCCCATCCAACCGCATTGCTGGCCGTCCAGCCACCAGGCGTTCCCACTGCCGCGAGCCACGCCGCGCACCGACCCTGCTGCAGAAAACGAAGCATAGCCAGAGACCGACCGATACACAAAGCAAGCCGTCGCCTCGCCTCTTGTCCTTCCTGCCTTCCTTCCGCCCCCGCCCTTCTCACACCACCGCCTCTCCACTTTCGCCCCCCCCTCCTTTTTTTTTTTTTTTTTTTGTTTTCTTCTTTCTTTCTTTGGCCCTCTCTCCTTCCCGCCATGGCGGTTACGGCACCGCCTGCAGCGGCAGATTTTTTGCGCCCACACGCCTACTCCTACCACCATTAACCTTGCCCTGCCCTGCCCTGCCCTGCCCTGCCCTGCCCTGCCCATCAACGTCGCAGTCGAACCGACGCTTGCCAACACACTGCCCACGTTCCTTTCTCTTTTCGGCCTACGCCCATTACGCGCCGCCGCCACAGCACCTTCCCTTCCCACAACACACCGACGTCATCACACGCACCCAAAACAGGGGCCACGACCGTGTTCCTCGCCCACTCCCATCCCGCACGGTACGCACATTCCCAACTACTACCGCGCACCCTCCCTTTCCAATCTGTGTGTCTCTGTGTCTGTGTCCTGTCCGCGCGTGACGCCTCTCAACATCCGCCGTCCCCCGTCCCGTTTTCGCCCCCATGCCGTCGTCGCGCCGCCTCCGCCCCTGTCCGCCCCGCACCACACCATACACCGCTGCTTGTCCCGGCCGTTGCCACCAAAGGCGCCGACCGCAAACGCGCCACGCCGCAGCCCCCGTGCGTCTCGCGCTCGCTTGCATCTCCGTGCCGACGCTGCCTCTCTTCCCGCTCGCACTCGACCTCGACAACACAGTCTTTGGCTCCGCCACTGCGTGTTCCGGTGGTACGCACGCTGCAACACGTATGTATTCATTACCAGAGCGATGGCGAGGCATGACAGCATCTCTGTCTGACCAGAGAGTTCTTTATCGCTGCTAGTCGGCGCTTGGACCGCGCCAGACGACAGTAGTGGCACGCACCGGGTCGCCAGGAACAGTTGTTATATATATATATTGTAGCGCGAGTCGGGAGAGGTAGTAGTCGGTCGACAGTAGTAGCGGGTGGACGGTTGTACTGAGCGGGCGTCGGCGGCGTGCTCTGCTCGTCTCGCGACTCTGGTCACGGTTCGGGACGATGTATAGTCTATTGTGTTATAATCAAAAGGTGGTGTGACGCTGCATTGCGCAAATCTGATAACGTATGTTCATTGTACTTATTTTGTTCAACAACAAAAGCCCCACTATTACTTTTTTTCTAAAGTAACTTTTGTCTCTTAACGAAAAACATTCACTTTTTAAAGACTACTTCCTATGGCATTTCCCTCCAAGGAGTGCAATTAATTACCAGCCAGCACTCATTCATTGCACACAGCTGTGTAAGGGGTATCTACAATTGAGGAGCGGATATAAATGCAATTTTTTGTTTTTTTTTTGTTTTTTTTTTTTTTTTTTGTGTGTGTGTTGTAACCTCCCAGCAACATTTAAAATAATGGACAATGTTATTTACGGATGCTAATGGACATTGCGCTAATTGTAACCTCGCCCACAATGAGAGGTATTGAAAATGGCAACAAAAATGTGAAATTCGCAATCTGACTCAAATATAAAGTCTTCACACAACATTTAAAAACGTCCGTTCAGTGACAAGAAACTTCAATTAAACCGAAATATCGGTCTTTGGCCCTGTGCAAAACAATCAGAATTAATGTCTTACCTCCGAATAAATGGATGTCACATTTCTGCTCTGGTTGTTGCGCAGCGCTTGGAGGAACTGCATTGCAAATAATAATATTCTCTTTTTTTGTGATTTTAGTGACATTTTTCTTCAAAGAAGTGGAATGAAATGTGAAGTGCAACGAACTCTTTAGTTCAATAAACAATTAAATGTTTGAAAAATGCTTTTGAAATAAAAATTATTACTGGGGAACTTGTTGGAGAATAATTACAATAAATACAATTTTTCATTATCTAATGATTATATTAATTAACAGTATACCTTATTCACCATCTTGACCAGTGTTGCCGACCGCCTACATCACACAACCGCACTCGGCTGCTACTACTGACCGACCGCTCTGCATGACGACTATTAGCGTACTGCACGCGACGACTACTGACAGAGTACAGCCCTCAACTACACAGAGCTACGGACTCGCAACGACTACTGACTGACTGACTGACTGAGAACCGCTCGCAACACTCGCGCAGTCCAGCGCAAACTCTCTGGTCACAGATGCTACAATGTCTCGCCATCGCTACTATGTTACATACGTGTTTCAGTGTCTTTTTCATTGGGGTAACGATCTTTGGCTCTTTTTATTCTGAATACAGGGCCAAAGGTCAACGCTGCTGCCCTTATACAATTTATCAGGTTTCATTATGTCTGTTGCAATGTTACATACGGTTCACTCTTTCATTAATATTATCGTTGGGTTTGTTTTGTAGGGACGTTAACATTCTGGCACATTTTTATTATCATCGGACTCTCTGCTATTTGTGCAGGGAGGTTATACCTGGGTCCATTTCCATTTCCATTTACATTTTAATATTGATAGACTTTTTGTTTTCTTGTTGTTTTTCCTTCTTTTTTTTTTTTTTTTGTTGTTTTTTTTTTGTTTTGTTTTTCCCGCTCTCACCACCACCGCCGCATCACGCCTTCCGTTTTCTTGGTTTCTTTTCTGTTCTTCAACTGCTTCAACATCACCGCGCCCCATTTCCACACCACAGCCATCAGCCTCCAAGACGGGCGGGCGCAGTGTGCCATTTCCGGCGCACAAGCACACCCGTACGGTACTCTCCTCGCCCCCACGCCACCAACAACACAGCGACCACGCGGCTTTCAGGCATGGCACGGCACGGCACCGGCGAAATGCGCCGCCCCCGCCCCTCCGCGCATCCGTCCGTCTCGCCACGTTCACTGACAGCCGCGTCTGCGGCTACACCACGACAACCACAACACAACACCGCTCCCCTCCCTGGCAACTCACATTGTTTTTCTCCTCCTCTTTTGCACAAACCACAACGCCGAGCACAGGCGCAAGCCACCCACACCGCGCCCCTCCCCGTCCCGTCTTTGGCCGCCGCTCCTCGTTTCCTCGTTTGCCCCCTCCCATCTCCCGAAATGCCATGCCAGCAGCGTTACGCATGCCCCTCCCCTGTCCACACAACACTACCGCCTAACGAACAGCCTTCCGGGCCACATGCAGGGCACGCCCACCTCCAAACACTGCCAATTCACGGACGCACGCACGCACGCACGCACGCACGCACACACACACACACACACACACACACACACACACACACACACACACACTCACTTTCTCGACACCTTTCTGTACGGAGGGTGCGTCATCTCGACCGTGACAGAGTGACGGCAACTATCGACGATCCATTTCCCCCCACTGGTAAAACATGTCCACTAACACCTACATACATCATTCAAGTACACAGACAATAGCATACACACAATGGGAGGGCACACGAACATGGACGGCACGGCACTGTCATACACTCTTCCTCAGAACCATATCAACAAACGTTACGTACATCCGGGAAAGCGAAAGCGAACGCGAAAGCGAAAGCAAAAGCAAAGGCAAAGCCCAATGCAGCCGTCAAAGGTAACGTTCACCACGGCAGACACTTGCAGCCGCGCCGCCGTTAAACGCATTTCAGTGCGGCTCCAATACGCCTCCGACACGGGAACGTTCCGTTGCTCTACGAATGCGTTTCTCCCCTTTTTCCCTTCCCCCCCTCCTTGCACTCTTGCCTCATTCCTCACGTTCTGCCCGGACATTCGACCGATCAAAGTCAACCTTTCGTTACCGTTCTCAGCGCGACGGTGTACAACAGTATGACGGGTGTGCCCACGACTTCGGTTCAGTTGCGTGACGCCGGTCTATCGCGCCGATCGACAGTTACTCAGGGGGCGACGGATCGGACCACGTCACCGACACACAAAACACTTTCAAAACAAACAAATACATACCGGATGGACACAGACAAACACGTGTACAGACATTCGCCAAACAAACGACCGCCGCCGCCGTCGTCGCGCTTACTGTATACTGCACTGGACACGCGTGCATCTTGAATGACGACATCGGTGTGCGTGCGTCGTACGCAATCAGTCAGACACGGCTATCAAACATCAGAGTCGAATGGTACATCATCGTGCGTGTCGCCGTACACGTACAGTACAATACAACAACAATGCGTCTTAATGGCACGTTCATTTCAACGTCACTCACACACCTCCACGCTGCAGTTACGTCGCACCATTGTCAAACTCGGCGTACAGCAAAGGGAATAGTGGGCGGCAAAAAAAAAAAAAAAAAACCAAACAAAAACATTTCACATTTCACCCTCGCCATGTATGATGTGCAAACAAAACAAACCCGCAAACGGCCGTCGTTACGGTGACACAAAAGTCGCCGATCGCACTGTCCCCCCTCGCAGACGGGTAACACACACACACACACCAACAACACCAATGGGTCAAAAACCACGCCAACGAGGCGTGCCACCATTCCACGCCACGGCGACCAACCTCGTGGCCGTACCCCGCGCAACACGCTTTGACGCGCCCCCCCCACCCACAATCAAAATGCACACATACATCACAGCCGTCCACACAAACAACAACAACAACAATTCCGCCCTTCCCGCAAAAGGCAAGTTGGTGGCCCTGAAAAGGGCCGTTTTGCCGCTCTCGCAACGGACGAGCCTTCTCCATCCTTCCTTCCTTCCATTCCAGAGCCACCCCCTTACTTGGAGCTCGTGTACTTGGTCACCGCCTTCGTGCCCTCGCTCACGGCGTGCTTGGCCAGCTCGCCAGGCAGCAACAGCCGCACAGCGGTCTGGATCTCGCGGGACGTGATGGTCGAGCGCTTGTTGTAGTGCGCCAGGCGAGAAGCCTCGGCCGCAATGCGCTCGAAAATGTCGTTCACGAAGCTGTTCATGATGCTCATCGCCTTCGACGAGATGCCCGTGTCAGGGTGCACCTGCTTCAGCACCTTGTAGATGTAGATGGCATAGCTCTCCTTCCTCTTGCGCTTCTTCTTCTTGTCGCCCTTCGAAATGTTCTTCTGCGCCTTGCCAGCCTTCTTGGCGGCCTTCCCGCTAGTCTTGGGCGGCATCTCGAACCAACGTACGGCAGCAGCAACACCAGTAGCAAGCGCTCCGCTCTAGTCAGCGTCTCCCCACACAGTGGCACCCGCCGCCAGCCGCCGCCGCACCTTTACCAGCTCGCCCTGTTGCGGCCGCCGACCAATGGGGCGCGCGCGCAACCGGCCGCCGCACCCGAGCCCATAAAGCACCCCCACCCCGGCTGCGCCGGCGATTCGCCGAGCGGCAGTCGGGCGTTGAGCAAGTCTCCGTCAGTCTGTTACGCGAAGCCATAGGCCCCCGCTTGTACGGGTGACAAACCAGGGGTGTCTTTCGGATGCGCCTTTATTAAGGCGTAAACGAGCACTCACAGCAGATTGCCGATGTCGAGCGATTCTTCGATTGCGATGCCAAGTTGCAGTGGCGCCTTGGGGCCCCAGCAGCCTGCTGCTGGTGGCAACGACGCCGTCTCTTCGTTTCCGCCGGTCGCTTTTCCGGTTGGCTCGAGCGCTTCAGCTGCCGCAGAGAATAGCTCTGCTCCCCCGAGCGTTAGGGCATTCACAGGTCAGGGCCTGGCCTCTGGCCAGTGTCCCGCGCCTGTTAGTGAGATAGGACCAGGTTCTGCCGCCGGAAACCTAACGGTGACGGCAACAAAGGCGGCGACTGGTAGTCCCACGGCAGCCATCGACTTTGCTTCCCTTACTTGCGTGCGACATGCAAACGGGGAATATACAACAAAAAGAAGTTCTTCTCTTCCACCCACCAGCGGTAGGATGTCTATGGCCACCCTGATGATCAGCACAGGGCAGGCACAAGCGCTGGCGCAGCACCTCACCCCTGCGCAAAGGAAACACCTACCGGTCAGTATCCTCCCTAAACCAAACCCCATAGCCCTACCCAAAAAGACCGCTCCCGCTCCTAAACCCTCTCCTCCTGATCAAACCACGTCCCAACACCCATCTGCCCCACCCAAGCGCATCAAAGACGTGGTAAAAAGTGCCAGAAAGCACAAAACCACTGTCAGGCGCAAACAAACCAAAAAAGCGTCATCAATTCCACCGCCCACCACCAAGGCACGTACTCCCTCCCCCTCAGGGAGCGGAGACGAGTCAGACTGCCCCCTCGTCATCGACGAATCCCGCGCGACCACCTCCGCAGACACTACCGAGCCCCAAACATCAGGCACCGATGGCGATGGTTTTCAGAAAGCGCGGAAAACCGCCCGCTTACCCGTCACTCAGCAGGCGAGAGGCATTGCTTCCACAAGCAATAAGTTCCTGCCGCTGTCTGACGAGGACGAAGCGGTACCCGCGACCGCGAGTGGTGATGCGCCACAACCCACACACACACAAAGACACAGACTCCCCCCCATAATCGCCGAATTCAGCAACAACTACGAGGAGCTTCACTCCCTCGTCAGTAACTGCTTAGGCGAGAAGCAGTTTACTGCTAAGTCCGCCGGAGGGGACAAAATCAAACTCATGTTCAGAGAGCTGGACGATTACACTGCTGTGAAGGCCCTGCTCTCTGAACATAAAGTCCCCCACTACACCTTCCCCACAGCCAAGCAGCGACTGATGAAGCTGGTAATAAGGGACTTACCCCGCAAAGTTGGCACTGACGCTATTAAGAAGGACCTGCAGAGGCAGGGCTTCGAAGTTAATAGCGTCACCCACATGAGGGAAGTATACAGTGGTAACAAATGGCCACTGTATCAAACCAATTTACCTGACACCCCTCAAAACAGGCAGAAACACATTACACACGTCCTGTCAGTGCCTGTCACAGTCGAACCACTACGCAGGAAAAGTGGCAACGTGCAGTGCTACAACTGCCAAGGATTAGGGCACGTTGCCAAGCACTGCGACATGCCAACTCGGTGCATGAAATGCGCAGAAGGGCACCCCACATCCGAGTGCTCCTTAGAGAGAGGCGATCCGAAAAGCAAGTGCGCCCTATGCGGCGAATCTGGACACGGCGCCTTCTACCAAGGCTGCCGTGTACAAAAAGAGTACCGCCTACGCGCACAAGGCACCAAGCCCCCCGCCTCACAGAAAACCAACCGCGGCGGCGGTCCTACGAACTCGAGAGCGCCGGCCAATCCACCAACGCACTCGAGAGCGCCGGCCAATCCACATACGCGACCAACAACTACCCGTTCGAGACCGCGAGGTAGCGCAAGCTACGCGACAGTGGCAGGTACTGACAGGAGTCAACAAACGACTCCCACAATACACTTAGCCCAGCAGCCGATCCCCGCTAACGGAGAAACGTCCAGGGAAGCCTCCTCCCCTCAAACTCGTAAGTCCAGTCTGCAGCCAGTAGCGGCAGCTGAGTGCTCGTCACAAGGCCCTCAGCCCAGCACTTCTGAAGAGAGTGCAAATGCCCTACGGCCGTCAGGAGTTGTGGAGCAAACGTTAGGCCTCCTAACGCAACTGCTCCACGAAATCAGGCAACAGAACGCCCAAATTCTAACCGCCATCAATTTGGTGCTCCAAGGGTCGCATAACAATGCGACTACAGCAGAGAAATCCTCCCCCAAGTGATGGATAGACGACCCCACATCCAAGGACTCAGAATGTGCGTCTTCAACGCAAACGGTATCGTCGGACAAAACAACGAGTTCCGCGAGTTTCTACGCGATGAAAACATAGACGTATGTATGGTGGCCGAGACACACCTAAAACCGGGTGTAAGGGTGTCGGTACCCAACTACAACTGCTATAGGACCGACCGGCCCACCGCTGGAGGCGGGGTAGCAACATACGTCAAACGAGGAATCCCCCATCATCAGGTCCACCCACCAGCAACTAGGCAAATAGAAACAGCGGCAATAGAGATTGCCACTGTCACAGGGCCCCTCACTGTCGTTGCAGCATATCGCCCTCCCTCCTACACTCTGGAGGAGGACGACATAGCAGCCCTAGGACAAATCAGAGGAAAACTCTTCATTGGCGGCGACCTGAACGCCAAGCACGCAGACTGGCACTCGCGAAACTCAAACAGAGCTGGTCGTCAACTGCAACGACTCGCGCGCACCCACCACTTTCACATATGGGGTCCAGAGGAGCCCACCCACTTCCCCAGAAACGGGGGAAGGGCGGACGTCCTCGACATAGCGCTCACCAAAAGAATAACGGGATTTGTGACCGCGCAATCGGTTAACCGAATGTCTTCCGATCACAATCCCGTGATTCTCGAGGTCGACATAGGAGACTGGGTACCTCTCCAGCAACAACACATCTCATACAAGCGCACTAACTGGGAGCAATTCAAAGTTGACGTAACTTCAGCAATTGCCCAGGCCCCGCCTCCAACTGCAGATTCTGCAGAACAGGCGCTTAAAGATCTCACCAGCACGATCCTGCAAGCAGCAAAGGAGGCCACACCACGGCCACCGGACGGCCCTCCCCCAGTTAAGCAACTCCCGCCGCACCTGCTTGCCCAAATTAGAAACAAAAATAGGATCGCCAAAGAGTGGAAGCTCACAAAGAACCCCGTAACTAGGAGGCTACTGAACCGCCTACAAAGAGAGCTCAAGGTCGCACTCACTGAGCACCGCAACCAGCAATGGTCGGCGCGACTTTCGGCCCTCCGCGTGGACGACAATAGCCTCTGGCAGGCGACCAAGCAGATTACCAAAAGACGCGCCAGACTGCCACCTCTGCACGGCGAGCGCGGACTTGTCTTTAGCACCGCAGATAAGGCAAATGCCCTGGCAGATGCCTTTGAAAAACAGTTCCGCCCCGCAGAGGCGCAGGACAGGGACCATGAAGCCGTTGTTCGACGTCAGCTCGCCACATTCCTCGCGGCGGACGACGCCGATGACGACGAAGAAAACACACCGCTCTTCACACCCGACGACGTGAACAGAGTAATCAGGTCCCTACCCAACAAAAGAGCCCCTGGCCACGACCAGCTCAACAACGTAGTAGTGAAACACCTCCCACCCCCTGCCGTAGCCCACATCGCAAATATCTTTAATGAGATCACGCGTTCCCGCAAGTTTCCAAGGTGCTGGAAACACGCAGAAGTCGTCGCGATCGCGAAACCCGGTAAAGACCCGGTTATCCCGCAGAACCACCGACCTATCAGCCTTTTGCCAACCCTTAGCAAAATCTACGAACGCCTGCTACTTATTCCCATTCTCGACCACGTCAGAATACAACAAATCCTGCCTGACTTTCAGTTCGGTTTCAGGCAGGAACACTCCGCGCCCCAGCAACTAATGAGGGTCGTTGAAGCAGCTACTGAAAGCTTCAATCGCAAAAGTTACTGCGGGGTAGTGCTACTTGACGTAGCCGCTGCCTTTGACTCTGTCTGGCACACCGGGCTTCTCTACAAGCTATTCTCCCAAGGCTTCCCAGGTCCGATAGTGAAGCTACTCGCGAGCTATCTCTCCCAAAGGACTTTCTCCGTTAGGATCGAGTCGTCGCTTTCAACAAAACGGCGCATCAGGGCAGGCGTGCCCCAGGGGTCGGTACTGGGCCCGGTACTGTACAACCTGTACACTGCCGACCTCCCGACCGTACCGCTGGTGCACACTGCCCAATACGCCGACGACACAGCGTTCTTCACGCGTAACCCGAACAGAGACAGGGTTACGCGAAGATTGCAAACAGCGCTGGACGAGACCGGCCGCTGGGCTAAAAAGTGGCGCATCACTCTCAATGAAACAAAAACCCAAGCCATTATGATCACCCGGAAACTGGGCAAGCGGGCTCCCGCCCGTCAGCCGCTACTGCTTAAGCTGAACGGCCAAGAACTCCCATGGCGAAGAACCGCCAGGTACCTTGGAGTCACCCTCGACACCAGGCTCACCTGGAGGGCTCACATCGAGGACTTGCGCCGCAAAGCTAGTGGTAGGATGCAAATGTTGTATCCTATCCTAAACACCCAAAGCACCCTAGCGGCTGACATAGGAGTCAGAACCTACTGCTCACTGATACGTCCACTAATGGAGTACGCTTGCCCTGTCTGGGGATACGCGGCGCACTGGCACCTCCGCAAACTTCAGTCAGTACAAAACCGCGCGCTCAAAAGGGCGCTACACCTTCCCTTCCGCTTCCCCACTGCTGACCTACATGAAGCGGCTGGAATACAAACGCTCCACGAGCGCTTCATAGAACTGGCCGAAAGTTTTTACGAAAACACGGCCAGATCTGACAACAGACTAATAAAATACTTGGGACAGTACGACACAACACTGGACAGACACAGACGACCAAAAAGCATGCTAACTAACACAGCCTAAAAGGCAGCACAGCAACACCAAAAACACTGCACCATAACATGACATACATGACAGCAAAGACAAACCACACACAAAGCATAGAGGAGGAAATGTCCCAGAGGACAACACCCTCCACCACACATGCTCTCCTCGAAAGAGAGGATAGCACAAATGCAGTAGTCGGCTGCGCCGGCACGCACTCCGCTGCTCGACTCGCTGCCGCTCGCACCGGTCGTTTTCGTTTCCGTTTCGTGTGCACCGTCGCTAGCCCATCGCCATGTCCGGACGCGGAAAGGGAGGCAAAGTCAAGGGCAAGTCAAAGTCCCGCTCAAGCAGGGCCGGGCTCCAGTTCCCGGTCGGCAGAATCCACCGCCTCCTGCGCAAGGGAAAGTACGCAGAGCGCGTCGGCGCCGGGGCGCCCGTCTACCTCGCCGCCGTCATGGAGTACCTCGCGGCTGAGGTGCTCGAGCTGGCCGGAAACGCGGCCCGCGACAACAAGAAGACGCGCATCATCCCGCGCCACCTGCAGCTTGCCATCCGCAACGACGAGGAGCTCAACAAGCTCCTGTCGGGCGTCACCATCGCACAGGGTGGTGTCCTGCCCAACATCCAGGCCGTCCTGCTGCCAAAGAAGACCGAGAAGAAGGCCTAAAGGAGGCCAGGCAATCGCAGCGCCGCGTGCTCCCCTGCACGCAACGCGCTTTGCCGGCTCGGCCCACAACAATCGGCCCTTTTCAGGGCCACCACACAAACCTACGTCCAAAGCAAAATTTCAGTCGTCCTCGCCGCACCTTGTTTTGTTTCAACTTTGCACTGTCACAGCACAGCCGCCGCCGGCGCACGTCCGCCATCTTGTCGTCCACACAGCCCGTGTGGCCCAACACACACACACACATTTTGCACGGTCGCAGTCGCCTTCCAAACCGACAACGGCAGCAATAATGACCATTGTTAAAGGGAGGCGTGTCGACACACCGCCCTCCACTCCCGCGCGCAACGGCCGTCGACACGAACGAAACAGCTGATCCGGCCGCCTATGCCCACACGCCTTGCCTCGGAAACCCCAACGCCGCCGCAAACAAACACACAGAGCCAAACCACGCAAGCAAATAATCACCGCCTCTCGCACAACAACACACAGCCCGCCATCTCCGTCGCGATCGATACAAAGACACACAAACGAAGCAGCTCCACACACAGCCAGCCACATGACACGTTTCCTTTCCTTCTCCCCTCCCAGTCACATCACGTCGCTCAAACGGAAAGAAAGAAAGAAACAAACAAACACACGCAGCAACAACACAGACTCTTTCGCACTTTTCAACTTCCGAACAGTGTGGTGGCCCTGAAAAGGGCCGTTTTCTAGTCTCTCCCACCCACAAGCACGGCCGCGGGAAGGCCAGCGCCCGCTGCGACGCAGCCTAACCGCCGAAACCGTACAGGGTGCGCCCCTGCCTCTTCAGGGCGTACACCACGTCCATGGCCGTCACAGTCTTGCGCTTGGCGTGCTCAGTGTACGTCACCGCGTCGCGGATCACGTTCTCCAGGAACACCTTCAGCACCCCGCGGGTCTCCTCGTAGATCAGACCAGAGATGCGCTTCACGCCGCCCCTGCGAGCCAGGCGGCGGATGGCGGGCTTCGTGATGCCCTGGATGTTGTCGCGCAACACCTTGCGGTGCCGCTTGGCGCCACCCTTGCCGAGCCCCTTTCCTCCCTTGCCGCGGCCTGTCATCCTTCCTTCCTCGGGCAAAGCAAAACGTGCACAAACAGCAGCTGCAGCGGCTGGCGAGTCGGCTACGGTCTGCGCCCAGCGCGCCCGCCGCCCCCCTATATAGACTCTGGCCCGCCCTCCCCCCACCACGCGCAACCGAGGGCATATAAGCGCAGCACGGAGGCGCGCGGGCCCGTTGTCAAGGCAGCACCGGACGCCGCGCCGCACCTAACCTCCACGCACGCCGCTCCGCTACCGCCATGGCCCGCACAAAGCAAACGGCCCGCAAGTCCACCGGCGGAAAGGCGCCGCGCAAACAGCTCGCCACCAAGGCGGCGAGGAAGAGCGCGCCCGCCACCGGAGGCGTCAAGAAGCCCCACCGCTACAGGCCGGGCACCGTCGCCCTGCGAGAAATCAGGCGCTACCAGAAGAGCACAGAGCTGCTCATCCGCAAGCTGCCATTCCAGCGCCTAGTGCGCGAGATCGCCCAGGACTTCAAGACCGACCTGCGCTTCCAGAGCTCCGCAGTCATGGCCCTGCAGGAGGCCAGCGAGGCCTACCTCGTCGGCCTCTTCGAAGACACCAACCTGTGCGCAATCCACGCCAAGCGCGTCACCATCATGCCCAAGGACATCCAGCTCGCGCGCCGCATCCGCGGCGAGCGCGCCTAAACCGCGCCGCGGCACCGCACCGCACAAACAAAAACGGCCCTTTTCAGGGCCACTAACATCTCTCCGTCGCGAGCAAACTTTGTCGGTCGCCTGCCTCTCGCCCCGCAACCCAAAAACAAAAACCACCACTTCCCGTCCGTCCGCCACACCCGCTCACTCTGCCTGCCTGCTAGCAGCGCGCAACAATCACACATCATCCCTCCCCGGCGCTCCAAGCGCACAATACCCAACGGCCGACGTCACACCGCACGGCTGGCTGGCTGGCCGGCCGCCCGCCGCTTTCGTTTCGAAAACAAAAAAAAAACCCGCACTCCACTCCGACGGCCAACGGCCAGGCAGGCGCGCTCGCTCGCTCTACACGCCGCCGAAATCCCCGCCGACTCCTTCCACATCTCAACGTGCCCCCCGTTGCAAAACATAACACACACAAAGGAACAAAACAAAGACCAGACACGACTCGACAAGACAGACATCCGAGAAGAACGAACGCAGGCAAGCCATCCAACGTATTCAAACAAAACAACGTGACAGAAAACCAACCGTCGGCCGCCGCCACAAACACGGCGACAATCAACCACGACAACAACAACACCGCTTACCGCTACCGCCGCCCACACCCGCCACCGACCCCCGCAATCCAACCACCACGGCACGCAAACAGCATCCCCACGGGCATACAGACAGACACCCACACCAAACGCAACACGACAATCAAAACCTTCCCCGACGTGCTTTGATGGCCCTGAGAAGGGCCGTTTTGGGCCGCGCGTCTCTTGCGCGCCACTAGACGACGACGGGGGGTGGGGACGACGGAGTCAAGCGCCAAACCCTTCCTTTCCCATCTCTTTCTCCTCTACTCTACTCTACTTCTTCTTCTTGGGCGAAGCCTTCGCCTTAGACGGCGTCGTCGCCTTCTTCGGGCGCGGCGCCTTCGGCTTCTTCGTCGGAACCTTGGCGGCCTTCTTCGCCTTCGACGGCGACTTGGCCTTGGCCGGCTTGGCCGCAGCCGCCTTCTTCGCACCCGCGGGAGCGGCCGACGCCGCAGACGCCTTCTTGGCGGCGCCCGCCTTCCGACCGGTCGCCGCCTTCACGCCACCAGCCTTCTTTGCGCCGGCCGCACGGGCGCCCTTCTTCTCCTTGCTGGCCGGAGCGGCGCGCTTCTTCTTGGCACCGCCAGCACGAGCCTTGCCGCCCTCGGCCGCCCCCCCGCCGCCGGCGCCGGCAAGCTTGAACGAGCCGGACGCGCCCTTCCCCTTCGTCTGCACCAGCTCGCCCGCCACGACGGCCGACTTGAGGTACTTCTTGATAAACGGCGCCAGCTTCTCCGCGTCCAGCTTGTAGTGCGCGGCTATGTACTTCTTGATCGCCTGCAGCGACGACCCGCCGCGCTCCTTCAGACTCTTGATGGCGGCCGTCACCATCTCAGAGGTGCGCGGGTGCGCAGGCTTGGCGCGCGGCTTCTTCGCAGACGACGCAGACTTGGCCTTCTTCGTAGTGCCGGTGGCGGCGGGTGCCGCAGCAGTCTCGTTCGTAGCCGCCTGATCT
This sequence comes from Schistocerca serialis cubense, assembly GCF_023864345.2. NCBI lineage: Eukaryota > Metazoa > Arthropoda > Insecta > Orthoptera > Acrididae > Schistocerca > Schistocerca serialis. The sequence continues at coordinate 284,749 of NW_026048529.1, read as the reverse complement.
GCCATTTCGACGACGCGCGTAACACACAGCGAGAGCGAGCGGGACGGCAGGCACGCAAGCACAGCACAGCAGCAGAGCAGAGAATCACAAGGCCCAGCCAGTGTCGCGGGCGGGCGCGGACGGCCGAGAGAGCGGCCGCCACTCTGCGCGCCGCCGCGCCGCGCCTCCCGCGCTTGCTACCGCCCAACGTCCGACAGCCTGTGCGGAGCAGCCCCAAACCTGCGCCACAACCGCCCGCGCCTTTCAAACCACCGAGGATGGGGCTACACACAGCCACACCACAGTCGCCAACCAGTCGCCACGGCAGCGCCGCAAACCACGGCCAAACTGCAGCTACCGCGCGCTACAGCCTGGGTCGGCCCGCCGAGAATCGCCGCCCCCGCCCAAATGCCGCCCCCACAGCCCCAGCCGACGACCCGCCACAATGGCCAAACCTTCGGCAAAACTCCCACACCGTCGCCGCGGCAGCCCGGCCAGCGCGGCCGGCGCCACAGCCACACAAGCCGAGGCGTGCGGCGATGACGGCCGTGCAAACGCGCCTCCGCCGCCCCATCGCCTTCCGTCGCCCTCCCGCCGTTTCCCGATCGGCCCGCAGCCGTCGGGCCACATCGCGCGCCGTCCTCCTCCTCTCGCCCGCCAACATTCACAGCCGTTTCTCAACAATTGCCCGCCGCAAACGGACGCCGCCTGCGCAACAGGCGCCGCCGCCCCTCGCCGCTTCCGACCCACAACCCCTCGACCGAGGCAAACCGCAATCCGAATCTACAGACCAACCCAATCTGCCGTCAAGCACACACGACAGCCGACCTTACACGTTACGCGTTACACATTACGTTTACACGTCTACGTTAGGTTAGGTTAGGTGGACGTGGGTTAGGTTAAGGGGACTTGGGTTAGGTTAAGCGTCAAACTTAGGTTAAGCATTCAAACACGTCAGGCGTCAGAGGTTAGGTTAGGTTAGGTTACACGTTAGGTTAGGTTAAGGGGTCAGTGCTAGGTTAAGAAGCGTCAAACGTAGGTTAAAAAAGCGTTCAAACGTGAGGCGTGAGCCGGACAGCTTACCTTACGTAGACGTTAGGGGCTCACAGGCTGAGCTCACCTCGCCACACCACAGGTTAGGTTCGGTTCGGTTCGGTTCGCTCGGCTCAGCGTAAAGCGCCGAGGTCAGGGTTACGTTCGTTCACCTTCGGGCGCCACACTTTCGGTTGAAAGGTCGCGACGGGACGACGTCGGCAGGCACGCCGCAAACGAACAAAAACGTACAGACGACGTCGGAAACCGCCGACAGACGGGGGAGCAGCACGACCACGACCAGACACCGAGCGCGAACCAGACACACGCGAACCACCCCCACCGGCCAAAGGGCACCACACAACAACCCAGAGCACCACGTGTCGACACCAGAGCAACCCGCCGCTCACGCGACATGGCTGGCACCGAAGGGCAACCGCCCGCAACTGCGCTTTCCGCGCCGGCCCGGATGCACGTCGTGCTACAACAACACCACTACCGTACACAGCCGCTGTTCACAACATCACTATCAATGGCGCGCCCGCGGCTCGCCGCCGTCGCAGTCGCAGCCCCAACGCCAGCACTTTTGCACCACCATTCACACGCACCGCAACACAGCTCGCCGACACAGCCGAACAAAACAAACACCACACAACAACAACAGCAACAACGCCGCCGCCTCTACTTGTGCCGGCGACCCACCCCGCCGATGGCGCACCTTTCGCCAGCCGGCAATCGACACACACGCACCCACCCACCGGGGCCCAGTGCAAAAAAAAAAACACACAAAAACAAAAAAACAAAACAACACAAACGACACGGGAAGCGCACACCGCCACTTCGCGCGCACGCCACCAACCAGTCGTCGTCTCAAAATAACAAACACAAACAAAATAAACTAACAACTAGGGCAACACAAAACAAAAACGCCTCGCACGAACCGCCCACAAAAAGGACAAGCACACGCACAGCCTCTGCTGACGACCACGACGCAGCGGCACGCTGCTCCTGTCCCGCGCCCCGCGCCCCACTCGATTCACAACTCACGCGACACCGTCAACGACGGGCTCGCTTCCCGCAACCTACCACCTTTCCGCCACGACGCACAGCCCCAGCCCCACCCGACGACTGCACTTTCACCACCGCCTCCCCCTTCCCCCCCAAAACACACACACACACACACACACACAGCCAGCCAAAAACGCACTCGCGACCCACACATGCACGTGCATCGGCACACGCCAACCAGTCAACGTCGACAACCACACGCCACGCAAGGCTCGAAACGAAAACGAAACCGGCGTCCTTCCACGTTGCCATCAAGCTACGCGACACAAGACACAAGGAACCAACACAACAGCCGGCCCCACTAATTCCCACTCTCACGCCGCAAAAAGCACACCGAAACCGCCAAACACGCACGCACATTCCCCTTCGCACTGACACCACCGACCGGCTCGCTACCACACACCTCTCGGCAGCCGTTTCACGCCAATTCGCCACACAGTCGACAAGCGCCCGCCCTGTACGGCACACGCAACGACGCAGCGCAGCAAAGGGCGCCCGCAACACATACCTCTCCGCCGCCCGACGCGCCAACCGCCACACCACACCGCCAGCCACTCGCAAATTGTGCACTGCCACCAGCCACACGTCCAACACGCCGCGCCGCCTCCGGCCACCCGCCAGGGGGCGCTCACGTCCGCGACAACAGCGCGGCCCGCCGGGCCGGGCCGAACCGAACCGAGCCGCCGCTGCTCTGCACTCGGCACGGCCACACCCTGCTGCAGACCGGGCTCGTCCCTCTGTACGCGTCTGCCTGCGCATCAACACAACACGACCTTTTTTTTTTTTCTCTCTCTCTCTACCGCCATCCCTTCTTCTCGCGTTTTACTCGTTGTTGCAGCAGCGGCGCACACCTACACATCCACAGCCCCAGCCGAGCCGGCCTCACCTCAGGGCCCGCCGCCAGCGTCTCCTCCTCGGGCACAGGTGCGGTGCTGTGGCCGCCCATCCAACCGCATTGCTGGCCGTCCAGCCACCAGGCGTTCCCACTGCCGCGAGCCACGCCGCGCACCGACCCTGCTGCAGAAAACGAAGCATAGCCAGAGACCGACCGATACACAAAGCAAGCCGTCGCCTCGCCTCTTGTCCTTCCTGCCTTCCTTCCGCCCCCGCCCTTCTCACACCACCGCCTCTCCACTTTCGCCCCCCCCTCCTTTTTTTTTTTTTTTTTTGTTTTCTTCTTTCTTTCTTTGGCCCTCTCTCCTTCCCGCCATGGCGGTTACGGCACCGCCTGCAGCGGCAGATTTTTTGCGCCCACACGCCTACTCCTACCACCATTAACCTTGCCCTGCCCTGCCCTGCCCTGCCCTGCCCTGCCCTGCCCATCAACGTCGCAGTCGAACCGACGCTTGCCAACACACTGCCCACGTTCCTTTCTCTTTTCGGCCTACGCCCATTACGCGCCGCCGCCACAGCACCTTCCCTTCCCACAACACACCGACGTCATCACACGCACCCAAAACAGGGGCCACGACCGTGTTCCTCGCCCACTCCCATCCCGCACGGTACGCACATTCCCAACTACTACCGCGCACCCTCCCTTTCCAATCTGTGTGTCTCTGTGTCTGTGTCCTGTCCGCGCGTGACGCCTCTCAACATCCGCCGTCCCCCGTCCCGTTTTCGCCCCCATGCCGTCGTCGCGCCGCCTCCGCCCCTGTCCGCCCCGCACCACACCATACACCGCTGCTTGTCCCGGCCGTTGCCACCAAAGGCGCCGACCGCAAACGCGCCACGCCGCAGCCCCCGTGCGTCTCGCGCTCGCTTGCATCTCCGTGCCGACGCTGCCTCTCTTCCCGCTCGCACTCGACCTCGACAACACAGTCTTTGGCTCCGCCACTGCGTGTTCCGGTGGTACGCACGCTGCAACACGTATGTATTCATTACCAGAGCGATGGCGAGGCATGACAGCATCTCTGTCTGACCAGAGAGTTCTTTATCGCTGCTAGTCGGCGCTTGGACCGCGCCAGACGACAGTAGTGGCACGCACCGGGTCGCCAGGAACAGTTGTTATATATATATATTGTAGCGCGAGTCGGGAGAGGTAGTAGTCGGTCGACAGTAGTAGCGGGTGGACGGTTGTACTGAGCGGGCGTCGGCGGCGTGCTCTGCTCGTCTCGCGACTCTGGTCACGGTTCGGGACGATGTATAGTCTATTGTGTTATAATCAAAAGGTGGTGTGACGCTGCATTGCGCAAATCTGATAACGTATGTTCATTGTACTTATTTTGTTCAACAACAAAAGCCCCACTATTACTTTTTTTCTAAAGTAACTTTTGTCTCTTAACGAAAAACATTCACTTTTTAAAGACTACTTCCTATGGCATTTCCCTCCAAGGAGTGCAATTAATTACCAGCCAGCACTCATTCATTGCACACAGCTGTGTAAGGGGTATCTACAATTGAGGAGCGGATATAAATGCAATTTTTTGTTTTTTTTTTTGTTTTTTTTTTTTTTTTTTGTGTGTGTGTTGTAACCTCCCAGCAACATTTAAAATAATGGACAATGTTATTTACGGATGCTAATGGACATTGCGCTAATTGTAACCTCGCCCACAATGAGAGGTATTGAAAATGGCAACAAAAATGTGAAATTCGCAATCTGACTCAAATATAAAGTCTTCACACAACATTTAAAAACGTCCGTTCAGTGACAAGAAACTTCAATTAAACCGAAATATCGGTCTTTGGCCCTGTGCAAAACAATCAGAATTAATGTCTTACCTCCGAATAAATGGATGTCACATTTCTGCTCTGGTTGTTGCGCAGCGCTTGGAGGAACTGCATTGCAAATAATAATATTCTCTTTTTTTGTGATTTTAGTGACATTTTTCTTCAAAGAAGTGGAATGAAATGTGAAGTGCAACGAACTCTTTAGTTCAATAAACAATTAAATGTTTGAAAAATGCTTTTGAAATAAAAATTATTACTGGGGAACTTGTTGGAGAATAATTACAATAAATACAATTTTTCATTATCTAATGATTATATTAATTAACAGTATACCTTATTCACCATCTTGACCAGTGTTGCCGACCGCCTACATCACACAACCGCACTCGGCTGCTACTACTGACCGACCGCTCTGCATGACGACTATTAGCGTACTGCACGCGACGACTACTGACAGAGTACAGCCCTCAACTACACAGAGCTACGGACTCGCAACGACTACTGACTGACTGACTGACTGAGAACCGCTCGCAACACTCGCGCAGTCCAGCGCAAACTCTCTGGTCACAGATGCTACAATGTCTCGCCATCGCTACTATGTTACATACGTGTTTCAGTGTCTTTTTCATTGGGGTAACGATCTTTGGCTCTTTTTATTCTGAATACAGGGCCAAAGGTCAACGCTGCTGCCCTTATACAATTTATCAGGTTTCATTATGTCTGTTGCAATGTTACATACGGTTCACTCTTTCATTAATATTATCGTTGGGTTTGTTTTGTAGGGACGTTAACATTCTGGCACATTTTTATTATCATCGGACTCTCTGCTATTTGTGCAGGGAGGTTATACCTGGGTCCATTTCCATTTCCATTTACATTTTAATATTGATAGACTTTTTGTTTTCTTGTTGTTTTTCCTTCTTTTTTTTTTTTTTTTGTTGTTTTTTTTTTGTTTTGTTTTTCCCGCTCTCACCACCACCGCCGCATCACGCCTTCCGTTTTCTTGGTTTCTTTTCTGTTCTTCAACTGCTTCAACATCACCGCGCCCCATTTCCACACCACAGCCATCAGCCTCCAAGACGGGCGGGCGCAGTGTGCCATTTCCGGCGCACAAGCACACCCGTACGGTACTCTCCTCGCCCCCACGCCACCAACAACACAGCGACCACGCGGCTTTCAGGCATGGCACGGCACGGCACCGGCGAAATGCGCCGCCCCCGCCCCTCCGCGCATCCGTCCGTCTCGCCACGTTCACTGACAGCCGCGTCTGCGGCTACACCACGACAACCACAACACAACACCGCTCCCCTCCCTGGCAACTCACATTGTTTTTCTCCTCCTCTTTTGCACAAACCACAACGCCGAGCACAGGCGCAAGCCACCCACACCGCGCCCCTCCCCGTCCCGTCTTTGGCCGCCGCTCCTCGTTTCCTCGTTTGCCCCCTCCCATCTCCCGAAATGCCATGCCAGCAGCGTTACGCATGCCCCTCCCCTGTCCACACAACACTACCGCCTAACGAACAGCCTTCCGGGCCACATGCAGGGCACGCCCACCTCCAAACACTGCCAATTCACGGACGCACGCACGCACGCACGCACGCACGCACACACACACACACACACACACACACACACACACACACACACACACACTCACTTTCTCGACACCTTTCTGTACGGAGGGTGCGTCATCTCGACCGTGACAGAGTGACGGCAACTATCGACGATCCATTTCCCCCCACTGGTAAAACATGTCCACTAACACCTACATACATCATTCAAGTACACAGACAATAGCATACACACAATGGGAGGGCACACGAACATGGACGGCACGGCACTGTCATACACTCTTCCTCAGAACCATATCAACAAACGTTACGTACATCCGGGAAAGCGAAAGCGAACGCGAAAGCGAAAGCAAAAGCAAAGGCAAAGCCCAATGCAGCCGTCAAAGGTAACGTTCACCACGGCAGACACTTGCAGCCGCGCCGCCGTTAAACGCATTTCAGTGCGGCTCCAATACGCCTCCGACACGGGAACGTTCCGTTGCTCTACGAATGCGTTTCTCCCCTTTTTCCCTTCCCCCCCTCCTTGCACTCTTGCCTCATTCCTCACGTTCTGCCCGGACATTCGACCGATCAAAGTCAACCTTTCGTTACCGTTCTCAGCGCGACGGTGTACAACAGTATGACGGGTGTGCCCACGACTTCGGTTCAGTTGCGTGACGCCGGTCTATCGCGCCGATCGACAGTTACTCAGGGGGCGACGGATCGGACCACGTCACCGACACACAAAACACTTTCAAAACAAACAAATACATACCGGATGGACACAGACAAACACGTGTACAGACATTCGCCAAACAAACGACCGCCGCCGCCGTCGTCGCGCTTACTGTATACTGCACTGGACACGCGTGCATCTTGAATGACGACATCGGTGTGCGTGCGTCGTACGCAATCAGTCAGACACGGCTATCAAACATCAGAGTCGAATGGTACATCATCGTGCGTGTCGCCGTACACGTACAGTACAATACAACAACAATGCGTCTTAATGGCACGTTCATTTCAACGTCACTCACACACCTCCACGCTGCAGTTACGTCGCACCATTGTCAAACTCGGCGTACAGCAAAGGGAATAGTGGGCGGCAAAAAAAAAAAAAAAAACCAAACAAAAACATTTCACATTTCACCCTCGCCATGTATGATGTGCAAACAAAACAAACCCGCAAACGGCCGTCGTTACGGTGACACAAAAGTCGCCGATCGCACTGTCCCCCCTCGCAGACGGGTAACACACACACACACACCAACAACACCAATGGGTCAAAAACCACGCCAACGAGGCGTGCCACCATTCCACGCCACGGCGACCAACCTCGTGGCCGTACCCCGCGCAACACGCTTTGACGCGCCCCCCCCACCCACAATCAAAATGCACACATACATCACAGCCGTCCACACAAACAACAACAACAACAATTCCGCCCTTCCCGCAAAAGGCAAGTTGGTGGCCCTGAAAAGGGCCGTTTTGCCGCTCTCGCAACGGACGAGCCTTCTCCATCCTTCCTTCCTTCCATTCCAGAGCCACCCCCTTACTTGGAGCTCGTGTACTTGGTCACCGCCTTCGTGCCCTCGCTCACGGCGTGCTTGGCCAGCTCGCCAGGCAGCAACAGCCGCACAGCGGTCTGGATCTCGCGGGACGTGATGGTCGAGCGCTTGTTGTAGTGCGCCAGGCGAGAAGCCTCGGCCGCAATGCGCTCGAAAATGTCGTTCACGAAGCTGTTCATGATGCTCATCGCCTTCGACGAGATGCCCGTGTCAGGGTGCACCTGCTTCAGCACCTTGTAGATGTAGATGGCATAGCTCTCCTTCCTCTTGCGCTTCTTCTTCTTGTCGCCCTTCGAAATGTTCTTCTGCGCCTTGCCAGCCTTCTTGGCGGCCTTCCCGCTAGTCTTGGGCGGCATCTCGAACCAACGTACGGCAGCAGCAACACCAGTAGCAAGCGCTCCGCTCTAGTCAGCGTCTCCCCACACAGTGGCACCCGCCGCCAGCCGCCGCCGCACCTTTACCAGCTCGCCCTGTTGCGGCCGCCGACCAATGGGGCGCGCGCGCAACCGGCCGCCGCACCCGAGCCCATAAAGCACCCCCACCCCGGCTGCGCCGGCACGCGACGCACTCCGCTGCTGGACTCGCTACGGCTCGCATCGTTACGTCGCCCGCGCACGCCTTTGTTCGTTCCAACCACAAGATATGGCAGGACGCAAGGGGAACAAGCTAGCAGCCGCGCTGGAACATCTCATCAGTGCTTTGGGGAGTTCCCGCGGCCGCAGGCGACCACAGAAGCCGAAGCACAAGCGGCGTTCACTGCAACACGTGCAGTGCTACAGGTGCCAGCAGTTGGGGCACGTGGCGGGTGTCTGCCGAAACGCAGCCGCGTGTTTGAAATGCGCGGCGGCACACGACACCCGTAACTGCCCCAAACCACGTGGAGCCGCCAACACATGCGCGAATTGCGGCGGACCTCACGCCGCCAACTCGCGCAGCTGCAGCTACCGCCGGCAGCACACCACAGCAAGCCCTGCGGTGCCTGCCGCCAAGTCGGCCGCACTGCCTCCCCGCTCCGGCGAGGGGCGCCCGTCGTGCCGCGTTGAAGCGGCAACCGACCAAGCGCTGGCCGACCTGCAAGCAGCCATCGCGGCCGAAAGGGCCGCAACGAAGGACGAGCTCGTGGCCGTCCACCGGCAGCTTCAACAGCTGCGGGAGGAGCTGCGGCTTCTCAAGAAGTCGCCGCCTGTGCCAGCTCCCCCCGCCCCTGTGAGGCACCCATTGCGGGTGGATGCCGCCACTCAGACGTCCACCGACCCGCCTCCTGCAGCAATGCAGGCGGCGTGTCGCATGGAAGTGGACGTCGGGACGCCTGCACCGTCTCCCCGCCTGGAGACAGAGGCAGAAGAAGAGCCATCCGACAACGACTTGCCGACCGCTTCTTCGCAAGATGAAGAAGAGGCGGAAACCGAAGGACTGCCCCTCCCGCTCCCCGACGAGCGGAGTGTGCAGCCCTTCCTGAAGAAGATCGTGGCGTCGCTGAAGGACGGGACGTACCCTCACGGGGACAATCCGTACCCCTTCACGCCGGCGCCCGCGAAGCCACCTCTTCCGCACGTACCGTGCGACCTTCGCCACTCGCGTGGCATGTTGCACGAAGCGATAACACGGAAGGAACTCAAACTGCTGAACAGCCACCCCATCTTCACCCCTTCGGACTGGGACCACATTACTGAGGCCACAGCGAAGTGGGTGCGGGAAGAGTTTCGCTCCGGCAGGCGTCAGCCTGCCCCAGAAGATCAAGCAGCAGTCGACTACTTCGCTAGACTAAACTCAGCGAGGTAGCCAGAGGCCAATTCCACCGAGAGGCCACACAGATGACAACAGCGCTGATAAAGGAGGAACAGCAGCCACGCTGCTTAGCCTCCCCCATCTCCAGACAGATGATGTCTGTGATTTTGAGTGAGTGAGTGAGTGAGTGAGTGCGCCGGCACGCACTCCGCTGCTCGACTCGCTGCCGCTCGCACCGGTCGTTTTCGTTTCCGTTTCGTGTGCACCGTCGCTAGCCCATCGCCATGTCCGGACGCGGAAAGGGAGGCAAAGTCAAGGGCAAGTCAAAGTCCCGCTCAAGCAGGGCCGGGCTCCAGTTCCCGGTCGGCAGAATCCACCGCCTCCTGCGCAAGGGAAACTACGCAGAGCGCGTCGGCGCCGGGGCGCCCGTCTACCTCGCCGCCGTCATGGAGTACCTCGCGGCTGAGGTGCTCGAGCTGGCCGGAAACGCGGCCCGCGACAACAAGAAGACGCGCATCATCCCGCGCCACCTGCAGCTTGCCATCCGCAACGACGAGGAGCTCAACAAGCTCCTGTCGGGCGTCACCATCGCACAGGGTGGTGTCCTGCCCAACATCCAGGCCGTCCTGCTGCCAAAGAAGACCGAGAAGAAGGCCTAAAGGAGGCCAGGCAATCGCAGCGCCGCGTGCTCCCCTGCACGCAACGCGCTTTGCCGGCTCGGCCCACAACAATCGGCCCTTTTCAGGGCCACCACACAAACCTACGTCCAAAGCAAAATTTCAGTCGTCCTCGCCGCACCTTGTTTTGTTTCAACTTTGCACTGTCACAGCACAGCCGCCGCCGGCGCACGTCCGCCATCTTGTCGTCCACACAGCCCGTGTGGCCCAACACACACACACACATTTTGCACGGTCGCAGTCGCCTTCCAAACCGACAACGGCAGCAATAATGACCATTGTTAAAGGGAGGCGTGTCGACACACCGCCCTCCACTCCCGCGCGCAACGGCCGTCGACACGAACGAAACAGCTGATCCGGCCGCCTATGCCCACACGCCTTGCCTCGGAAACCCCAACGCCGCCGCAAACAAACACACAGAGCCAAACCACGCAAGCAAATAATCACCGCCTCTCGCACAACAACACACAGCCCGCCATCTCCGTCGCGATCGATACAAAGACACACAAACGAAGCAGCTCCACACACAGCCAGCCACATGACACGTTTCCTTTCCTTCTCCCCTCCCAGTCACATCACGTCGCTCAAACGGAAAGAAAGAAAGAAACAAACAAACACACGCAGCAACAACACAGACTCTTTCGCACTTTTCAACTTCCGAACAGTGTGGTGGCCCTGAAAAGGGCCGTTTTCTAGTCTCTCCCACCCACAAGCACGGCCGCGGGAAGGCCAGCGCCCGCTGCGACGCAGCCTAACCGCCGAAACCGTACAGGGTGCGCCCCTGCCTCTTCAGGGCGTACACCACGTCCATGGCCGTCACAGTCTTGCGCTTGGCGTGCTCAGTGTACGTCACCGCGTCGCGGATCACGTTCTCCAGGAACACCTTCAGCACCCCGCGGGTCTCCTCGTAGATCAGACCAGAGATGCGCTTCACGCCGCCCCTGCGAGCCAGGCGGCGGATGGCGGGCTTCGTGATGCCCTGGATGTTGTCGCGCAACACCTTGCGGTGCCGCTTGGCGCCACCCTTGCCGAGCCCCTTTCCTCCCTTGCCGCGGCCTGTCATCCTTCCTTCCTCGGGCAAAGCAAAACGTGCACAAACAGCAGCTGCAGCGGCTGGCGAGTCGGCTACGGTCTGCGCCCAGCGCGCCCGCCGCCCCCCTATATAGACTCTGGCCCGCCCTCCCCCCACCACGCGCAACCGAGGGCATATAAGCGCAGCACGGAGGCGCGCGGGCCCGTTGTCAAGGCAGCACCGGACGCCGCGCCGCACCTAACCTCCACGCACGCCGCTCCGCTACCGCTACCGCTACCGCCATGGCCCGCACAAAGCAAACGGCCCGCAAGTCCACCGGCGGAAAGGCGCCGCGCAAACAGCTCGCCACCAAGGCGGCGAGGAAGAGCGCGCCCGCCACCGGAGGCGTCAAGAAGCCCCACCGCTACAGGCCGGGCACCGTCGCCCTGCGAGAAATCAGGCGCTACCAGAAGAGCACAGAGCTGCTCATCCGCAAGCTGCCATTCCAGCGCCTAGTGCGCGAGATCGCCCAGGACTTCAAGACCGACCTGCGCTTCCAGAGCTCCGCAGTCATGGCCCTGCAGGAGGCCAGCGAGGCCTACCTCGTCGGCCTCTTCGAAGACACCAACCTGTGCGCAATCCACGCCAAGCGCGTCACCATCATGCCCAAGGACATCCAGCTCGCGCGCCGCATCCGCGGCGAGCGCGCCTAAACCGCGCCGCGGCACCGCACCGCACAAACAAAAACGGCCCTTTTCAGGGCCACTAACATCTCTCCGTCGCGAGCAAACTTTGTCGGTCGCCTGCCTCTCGCCCCGCAACCCAAAAACAAAAACCACCACTTCCCGTCCGTCCGCCACACCCGCTCACTCTGCCTGCCTGCTAGCAGCGCGCAACAATCACACATCATCCCTCCCCGGCGCTCCAAGCGCACAATACCCAACGGCCGACGTCACACCGCACGGCTGGCTGGCTGGCCGGCCGCCCGCCGCTTTCGTTTCGAAAACAAAAAAAAAACCCGCACTCCACTCCGACGGCCAACGGCCAGGCAGGCGCGCTCGCTCGCTCTACACGCCGCCGAAATCCCCGCCGACTCCTTCCACATCTCAACGTGCCCCCCGTTGCAAAACATAACACACACAAAGGAACAAAACAAAGACCAGACACGACTCGACAAGACAGACATCCGAGAAGAACGAACGCAGGCAAGCCATCCAACGTATTCAAACAAAACAACGTGACAGAAAACCAACCGTCGGCCGCCGCCACAAACACGGCGACAATCAACCACGACAACAACAACACCGCTTACCGCTACCGCCGCCCACACCCGCCACCGACCCCCGCAATCCAACCACCACGGCACGCAAACAGCATCCCCACGGGCATACAGACAGACACCCACACCAAACGCAACACGACAATCAAAACCTTCCCCGACGTGCTTTGATGGCCCTGAGAAGGGCCGTTTTGGGCCGCGCGTCTCTTGCGCGCCACTAGACGACGACGGGGGGTGGGGACGACGGAGTCAAGCGCCAAACCCTTCCTTTCCCATCTCTTTCTCCTCTACTCTACTCTACTTCTTCTTCTTGGGCGAAGCCTTCGCCTTAGACGGCGTCGTCGCCTTCTTCGGGCGCGGCGCCTTCGGCTTCTTCGTCGGAACCTTGGCGGCCTTCTTCGCCTTCGACGGCGACTTGGCCTTGGCCGGCTTGGCCGCAGCCGCCTTCTTCGCACCCGCGGGAGCGGCCGACGCCGCAGACGCCTTCTTGGCGGCGCCCGCCTTCCGACCGGTCGCCGCCTTCACGCCACCAGCCTTCTTTGCGCCGGCCGCACGGGCGCCCTTCTTCTCCTTGCTGGCCGGAGCGGCGCGCTTCTTCTTGGCACCGCCAGCACGAGCCTTGCCGCCCTCGGCCGCCCCCCCGCCGCCGGCGCCGGCAAGCTTGAACGAGCCGGACGCGCCCTTCCCCTTCGTCTGCACCAGCTCGCCCGCCACGACGGCCGACTTGAGGTACTTCTTGATAAACGGCGCCAGCTTCTCCGCGTCCAGCTTGTAGTGCGCGGCTATGTACTTCTTGATCGCCTGCAGCGACGACCCGCCGCGCTCCTTCAGACTCTTGATGGCGGCCGTCACCATCTCAGAGGTGCGCGGGTGCGCAGGCTTGGCGCGCGGCTTCTTCGCAGACGACGCAGACTTGGCCTTCTTCGTAGTGCCGGTGGCGGCGGGTGCCGCAGCAGTCTCGTTCGTAGCCGCCTGATCTGCCATTTCGACGACGCGCGTAACACACAGCGAGAGCGAGCGGGACGGCAGGCACGCAAGCACAGCACAGCAGCAGAGCAGAGAATCACAAGGCCCAGCCAGTGTCGCGGGCGGGCGCGGACGGCCGAGAGAGCGGCCGCCACTCTGCGCGCCGCCGCGCCGCGCCTCCCGCGCTTGCTACCGCCCAACGTCCGACAGCCTGTGCGGAGCAGCCCCAAACCTGCGCCACAACCGCCCGCGCCTTTCAAACCACCGAGGATGGGGCTACACACAGCCACACCACAGTCGCCAACCAGTCGCCACGGCAGCGCCGCAAACCACGGCCAAACTGCAGCTACCGCGCGCTACAGCCTGGGTCGGCCCGCCGAGAATCGCCGCCCCCGCCCAAATGCCGCCCCCACAGCCCCAGCCGACGACCCGCCACAATGGCCAAACCTTCGGCAAAACTCCCACACCGTCGCCGCGGCAGCCCGGCCAGCGCGGCCGGCGCCACAGCCACACAAGCCGAGGCGTGCGGCGATGACGGCCGTGCAAACGCGCCTCCGCCGCCCCATCGCCTTCCGTCGCCCTCCCGCCGTTTCCCGATCGGCCCGCAGCCGTCGGGCCACATCGCGCGCCGTCCTCCTCCTCTCGCCCGCCAACATTCACAGCCGTTTCTCAACAATTGCCCGCCGCAAACGGACGCCGCCTGCGCAACAGGCGCCGCCGCCCCTCGCCGCTTCCGACCCACAACCCCTCGACCGAGGCAAACCGCAATCCGAATCTACAGACCAACCCAATCTGCCGTCAAGCACACACGACAGCCGACCTTACACGTTACGCGTTACACATTACGTTTACACGTCTACGTTAGGTTAGGTTAGGTGGACGTGGGTTAGGTTAAGGGGACTTGGGTTAGGTTAAGCGTCAAACTTAGGTTAAGCATTCAAACACGTCAGGCGTCAGAGGTTAGGTTAGGTTAGGTTACACGTTAGGTTAGGTTAAGGGGTCAGTGCTAGGTTAAGAAGCGTCAAACGTAGGTTAAAAAAGCGTTCAAACGTGAGGCGTGAGCCGGACAGCTTACCTTACGTAGACGTTAGGGGCTCACAGGCTGAGCTCACCTCGCCACACCACAGGTTAGGTTCGGTTCGGTTCGGTTCGCTCGGCTCAGCGTAAAGCGCCGAGGTCAGGGTTACGTTCGTTCACCTTCGGGCGCCACACTTTCGGTTGAAAGGTCGCGACGGGACGACGTCGGCAGGCACGCCGCAAACGAACAAAAACGTACAGACGACGTCGGAAACCGCCGACAGACGGGGGAGCAGCACGACCACGACCAGACACCGAGCGCGAACCAGACACACGCGAACCACCCCCACCGGCCAAAGGGCACCACACAACAACCCAGAGCACCACGTGTCGACACCAGAGCAACCCGCCGCTCACGCGACATGGCTGGCACCGAAGGGCAACCGCCCGCAACTGCGCTTTCCGCGCCGGCCCGGATGCACGTCGTGCTACAACAACACCACTACCGTACACAGCCGCTGTTCACAACATCACTATCAATGGCGCGCCCGCGGCTCGCCGCCGTCGCAGTCGCAGCCCCAACGCCAGCACTTTTGCACCACCATTCACACGCACCGCAACACAGCTCGCCGACACAGCCGAACAAAACAAACACCACACAACAACAACAGCAACAACGCCGCCGCCTCTACTTGTGCCGGCGACCCACCCCGCCGATGGCGCACCTTTCGCCAGCCGGCAATCGACACACACGCACCCACCCACCGGGGCCCAGTGCAAAAAAAAAAACACACAAAAACAAAAAAACAAAACAACACAAACGACACGGGAAGCGCACACCGCCACTTCGCGCGCACGCCACCAACCAGTCGTCGTCTCAAAATAACAAACACAAACAAAATAAACTAACAACTAGGGCAACACAAAACAAAAACGCCTCGCACGAACCGCCCACAAAAAGGACAAGCACACGCACAGCCTCTGCTGACGACCACGACGCAGCGGCACGCTGCTCCTGTCCCGCGCCCCGCGCCCCACTCGATTCACAACTCACGCGACACCGTCAACGACGGGCTCGCTTCCCGCAACCTACCACCTTTCCGCCACGACGCACAGCCCCAGCCCCACCCGACGACTGCACTTTCACCACCGCCTCCCCCTTCCCCCCCAAAACACACACACACACACACACACACAGCCAGCCAAAAACGCACTCGCGACCCACACATGCACGTGCATCGGCACACGCCAACCAGTCAACGTCGACAACCACACGCCACGCAAGGCTCGAAACGAAAACGAAACCGGCGTCCTTCCACGTTGCCATCAAGCTACGCGACACAAGACACAAGGAACCAACACAACAGCCGGCCCCACTAATTCCCACTCTCACGCCGCAAAAAGCACACCGAAACCGCCAAACACGCACGCACATTCCCCTTCGCACTGACACCACCGACCGGCTCGCTACCACACACCTCTCGGCAGCCGTTTCACGCCAATTCGCCACACAGTCGACAAGCGCCCGCCCTGTACGGCACACGCAACGACGCAGCGCAGCAAAGGGCGCCCGCAACACATACCTCTCCGCCGCCCGACGCGCCAACCGCCACACCACACCGCCAGCCACTCGCAAATTGTGCACTGCCACCAGCCACACGTCCAACACGCCGCGCCGCCTCCGGCCACCCGCCAGGGGGCGCTCACGTCCGCGACAACAGCGCGGCCCGCCGGGCCGGGCCGAACCGAACCGAGCCGCCGCTGCTCTGCACTCGGCACGGCCACACCCTGCTGCAGACCGGGCTCGTCCCTCTGTACGCGTCTGCCTGCGCATCAACACAACACGACCTTTTTTTTTTTTCTCTCTCTCTCTACCGCCATCCCTTCTTCTCGCGTTTTACTCGTTGTTGCAGCAGCGGCGCACACCTACACATCCACAGCCCCAGCCGAGCCGGCCTCACCTCAGGGCCCGCCGCCAGCGTCTCCTCCTCGGGCACAGGTGCGGTGCTGTGGCCGCCCATCCAACCGCATTGCTGGCCGTCCAGCCACCAGGCGTTCCCACTGCCGCGAGCCACGCCGCGCACCGACCCTGCTGCAGAAAACGAAGCATAGCCAGAGACCGACCGATACACAAAGCAAGCCGTCGCCTCGCCTCTTGTCCTTCCTGCCTTCCTTCCGCCCCCGCCCTTCTCACACCACCGCCTCTCCACTTTCGCCCCCCCCTCCTTTTTTTTTTTTTTTTTTTGTTTTCTTCTTTCTTTCTTTGGCCCTCTCTCCTTCCCGCCATGGCGGTTACGGCACCGCCTGCAGCGGCAGATTTTTTGCGCCCACACGCCTACTCCTACCACCATTAACCTTGCCCTGCCCTGCCCTGCCCTGCCCTGCCCTGCCCTGCCCATCAACGTCGCAGTCGAACCGACGCTTGCCAACACACTGCCCACGTTCCTTTCTCTTTTCGGCCTACGCCCATTACGCGCCGCCGCCACAGCACCTTCCCTTCCCACAACACACCGACGTCATCACACGCACCCAAAACAGGGGCCACGACCGTGTTCCTCGCCCACTCCCATCCCGCACGGTACGCACATTCCCAACTACTACCGCGCACCCTCCCTTTCCAATCTGTGTGTCTCTGTGTCTGTGTCCTGTCCGCGCGTGACGCCTCTCAACATCCGCCGTCCCCCGTCCCGTTTTCGCCCCCATGCCGTCGTCGCGCCGCCTCCGCCCCTGTCCGCCCCGCACCACACCATACACCGCTGCTTGTCCCGGCCGTTGCCACCAAAGGCGCCGACCGCAAACGCGCCACGCCGCAGCCCCCGTGCGTCTCGCGCTCGCTTGCATCTCCGTGCCGACGCTGCCTCTCTTCCCGCTCGCACTCGACCTCGACAACACAGTCTTTGGCTCCGCCACTGCGTGTTCCGGTGGTACGCACGCTGCAACACGTATGTATTCATTACCAGAGCGATGGCGAGGCATGACAGCATCTCTGTCTGACCAGAGAGTTCTTTATCGCTGCTAGTCGGCGCTTGGACCGCGCCAGACGACAGTAGTGGCACGCACCGGGTCGCCAGGAACAGTTGTTATATATATATATTGTAGCGCGAGTCGGGAGAGGTAGTAGTCGGTCGACAGTAGTAGCGGGTGGACGGTTGTACTGAGCGGGCGTCGGCGGCGTGCTCTGCTCGTCTCGCGACTCTGGTCACGGTTCGGGACGATGTATAGTCTATTGTGTTATAATCAAAAGGTGGTGTGACGCTGCATTGCGCAAATCTGATAACGTATGTTCATTGTACTTATTTTGTTCAACAACAAAAGCCCCACTATTACTTTTTTTCTAAAGTAACTTTTGTCTCTTAACGAAAAACATTCACTTTTTAAAGACTACTTCCTATGGCATTTCCCTCCAAGGAGTGCAATTAATTACCAGCCAGCACTCATTCATTGCACACAGCTGTGTAAGGGGTATCTACAATTGAGGAGCGGATATAAATGCAATTTTTTGTTTTTTTTTTTGTTTTTTTTTTTTTTTTTTGTGTGTGTGTTGTAACCTCCCAGCAACATTTAAAATAATGGACAATGTTATTTACGGATGCTAATGGACATTGCGCTAATTGTAACCTCGCCCACAATGAGAGGTATTGAAAATGGCAACAAAAATGTGAAATTCGCAATCTGACTCAAATATAAAGTCTTCACACAACATTTAAAAACGTCCGTTCAGTGACAAGAAACTTCAATTAAACCGAAATATCGGTCTTTGGCCCTGTGCAAAACAATCAGAATTAATGTCTTACCTCCGAATAAATGGATGTCACATTTCTGCTCTGGTTGTTGCGCAGCGCTTGGAGGAACTGCATTGCAAATAATAATATTCTCTTTTTTTGTGATTTTAGTGACATTTTTCTTCAAAGAAGTGGAATGAAATGTGAAGTGCAACGAACTCTTTAGTTCAATAAACAATTAAATGTTTGAAAAATGCTTTTGAAATAAAAATTATTACTGGGGAACTTGTTGGAGAATAATTACAATAAATACAATTTTTCATTATCTAATGATTATATTAATTAACAGTATACCTTATTCACCATCTTGACCAGTGTTGCCGACCGCCTACATCACACAACCGCACTCGGCTGCTACTACTGACCGACCGCTCTGCATGACGACTATTAGCGTACTGCACGCGACGACTACTGACAGAGTACAGCCCTCAACTACACAGAGCTACGGACTCGCAACGACTACTGACTGACTGACTGACTGAGAACCGCTCGCAACACTCGCGCAGTCCAGCGCAAACTCTCTGGTCACAGATGCTACAATGTCTCGCCATCGCTACTATGTTACATACGTGTTTCAGTGTCTTTTTCATTGGGGTAACGATCTTTGGCTCTTTTTATTCTGAATACAGGGCCAAAGGTCAACGCTGCTGCCCTTATACAATTTATCAGGTTTCATTATGTCTGTTGCAATGTTACATACGGTTCACTCTTTCATTAATATTATCGTTGGGTTTGTTTTGTAGGGACGTTAACATTCTGGCACATTTTTATTATCATCGGACTCTCTGCTATTTGTGCAGGGAGGTTATACCTGGGTCCATTTCCATTTCCATTTACATTTTAATATTGATAGACTTTTTGTTTTCTTGTTGTTTTTCCTTCTTTTTTTTTTTTTTTGTTGTTTTTTTTTTGTTTTGTTTTTCCCGCTCTCACCACCACCGCCGCATCACGCCTTCCGTTTTCTTGGTTTCTTTTCTGTTCTTCAACTGCTTCAACATCACCGCGCCCCATTTCCACACCACAGCCATCAGCCTCCAAGACGGGCGGGCGCAGTGTGCCATTTCCGGCGCACAAGCACACCCGTACGGTACTCTCCTCGCCCCCACGCCACCAACAACACAGCGACCACGCGGCTTTCAGGCATGGCACGGCACGGCACCGGCGAAATGCGCCGCCCCCGCCCCTCCGCGCATCCGTCCGTCTCGCCACGTTCACTGACAGCCGCGTCTGCGGCTACACCACGACAACCACAACACAACACCGCTCCCCTCCCTGGCAACTCACATTGTTTTTCTCCTCCTCTTTTGCACAAACCACAACGCCGAGCACAGGCGCAAGCCACCCACACCGCGCCCCTCCCCGTCCCGTCTTTGGCCGCCGCTCCTCGTTTCCTCGTTTGCCCCCTCCCATCTCCCGAAATGCCATGCCAGCAGCGTTACGCATGCCCCTCCCCTGTCCACACAACACTACCGCCTAACGAACAGCCTTCCGGGCCACATGCAGGGCACGCCCACCTCCAAACACTGCCAATTCACGGACGCACGCACGCACGCACGCACGCACGCACACACACACACACACACACACACACACACACACACACACACACACACTCACTTTCTCGACACCTTTCTGTACGGAGGGTGCGTCATCTCGACCGTGACAGAGTGACGGCAACTATCGACGATCCATTTCCCCCCACTGGTAAAACATGTCCACTAACACCTACATACATCATTCAAGTACACAGACAATAGCATACACACAATGGGAGGGCACACGAACATGGACGGCACGGCACTGTCATACACTCTTCCTCAGAACCATATCAACAAACGTTACGTACATCCGGGAAAGCGAAAGCGAACGCGAAAGCGAAAGCAAAAGCAAAGGCAAAGCCCAATGCAGCCGTCAAAGGTAACGTTCACCACGGCAGACACTTGCAGCCGCGCCGCCGTTAAACGCATTTCAGTGCGGCTCCAATACGCCTCCGACACGGGAACGTTCCGTTGCTCTACGAATGCGTTTCTCCCCTTTTTCCCTTCCCCCCCTCCTTGCACTCTTGCCTCATTCCTCACGTTCTGCCCGGACATTCGACCGATCAAAGTCAACCTTTCGTTACCGTTCTCAGCGCGACGGTGTACAACAGTATGACGGGTGTGCCCACGACTTCGGTTCAGTTGCGTGACGCCGGTCTATCGCGCCGATCGACAGTTACTCAGGGGGCGACGGATCGGACCACGTCACCGACACACAAAACACTTTCAAAACAAACAAATACATACCGGATGGACACAGACAAACACGTGTACAGACATTCGCCAAACAAACGACCGCCGCCGCCGTCGTCGCGCTTACTGTATACTGCACTGGACACGCGTGCATCTTGAATGACGACATCGGTGTGCGTGCGTCGTACGCAATCAGTCAGACACGGCTATCAAACATCAGAGTCGAATGGTACATCATCGTGCGTGTCGCCGTACACGTACAGTACAATACAACAACAATGCGTCTTAATGGCACGTTCATTTCAACGTCACTCACACACCTCCACGCTGCAGTTACGTCGCACCATTGTCAAACTCGGCGTACAGCAAAGGGAATAGTGGGCGGCAAAAAAAAAAAAAAAAACCAAACAAAAACATTTCACATTTCACCCTCGCCATGTATGATGTGCAAACAAAACAAACCCGCAAACGGCCGTCGTTACGGTGACACAAAAGTCGCCGATCGCACTGTCCCCCCTCGCAGACGGGTAACACACACACACACACCAACAACACCAATGGGTCAAAAACCACGCCAACGAGGCGTGCCACCATTCCACGCCACGGCGACCAACCTCGTGGCCGTACCCCGCGCAACACGCTTTGACGCGCCCCCCCCACCCACAATCAAAATGCACACATACATCACAGCCGTCCACACAAACAACAACAACAACAATTCCGCCCTTCCCGCAAAAGGCAAGTTGGTGGCCCTGAAAAGGGCCGTTTTGCCGCTCTCGCAACGGACGAGCCTTCTCCATCCTTCCTTCCTTCCATTCCAGAGCCACCCCCTTACTTGGAGCTCGTGTACTTGGTCACCGCCTTCGTGCCCTCGCTCACGGCGTGCTTGGCCAGCTCGCCAGGCAGCAACAGCCGCACAGCGGTCTGGATCTCGCGGGACGTGATGGTCGAGCGCTTGTTGTAGTGCGCCAGGCGAGAAGCCTCGGCCGCAATGCGCTCGAAAATGTCGTTCACGAAGCTGTTCATGATGCTCATCGCCTTCGACGAGATGCCCGTGTCAGGGTGCACCTGCTTCAGCACCTTGTAGATGTAGATGGCATAGCTCTCCTTCCTCTTGCGCTTCTTCTTCTTGTCGCCCTTCGAAATGTTCTTCTGCGCCTTGCCAGCCTTCTTGGCGGCCTTCCCGCTAGTCTTGGGCGGCATCTCGAACCAACGTACGGCAGCAGCAACACCAGTAGCAAGCGCTCCGCTCTAGTCAGCGTCTCCCCACACAGTGGCACCCGCCGCACGGCACGGCAAAACTTGACGGGACTTTCGTCCGCTTATGTGCTGAAGGATCGCTCTTGGCCTGCCTTCAGAATGAGTGATTAGGTTCGAAATGGCTTTGTTATGTTTCTAGGTCGGTATAAATGGTAAAAATTGATAGGTTAAAAGATCAGGAGTGACCCAACTGCGGTGAAACCGTCAGTTGGTACGGTATCGGCGCTGGAGTATCAGCGTCGGATGGGCGTAGGGAATATCTCCAACAGGACGACGAAGGACTGTGAGGTGATCATGTGGTGAATTTTGTAGGAAGGCGAGGGTGTTTGAGGCGCGAAGGCGAATTTGCTGGACCAGCGGAGGAATGTGGAGAAGTCTACGGATATCGTTGTTGGAGACATATCGTGGAGCGTTTGATATGATCCTAAGTGATTTGCTTTGTACTATTTGTACCTGGAGAACATGTGTGTCAGCTGCTAGTCCCCACAGTTCACAGCCATATAGTAGGAGTGAGAGGACACAGGACGTCCAGATGAGTAGCTTAGATTGTGTCGAAAGGCCTGGGCTCTTCAACAGAGGGTAGAGTTTGTGTGTCATTCCGTAAGCCTTGTGGCAGACGCCATCAACATGGGGTTTCCATGTGAGGCGGCTGTCGAAGGTGAGACCAAGGTAGGTTACTGTCTGAGACCATGGTATGCGTCGGCCTTCCAGCTCTACCAGGCGAGCCGGCGGCGTTCGTTTGTTTGTAAAGAGGATGGCCTGTGTCTTGTCGGCATTAATTTTTATTTTCCATATGTTGCTCCATTGAGTGATCTGTTCTAGGTGACGTGTGAGGTTCAGAGCGATAAATTGGAGGTTTCGGTGCGAGTTGAATACTGCAGTGTCATCCGCGTATAACGCGAGATGGTTGTTGACACGGGATGGGATGTCATTTGTGTATACTGCGTACAGAATTGGGGAGAGTAAAGACCCCTGAGGTACACCAGCTTCCACGGGCCGGATTGAGCTTCGGTTTCGGCCTTGCATGACATAAAAGGAACGCCTGGTTAAGAAGCGTTTGAGAATGTGAATTATGTGGAGAGGGCAGCCGTATTCTGCAAGTTTATATAGTAAACCGTCGTGCCATACTCTGTCAAACGCTTTTTCTATGTCCAGCAGGACCATGCCTGTACTTTTGCGCTCCAGTTGCGCTGTACGGATGGTGTCGTGGAGGCGGATGAGTTGGTGGACCGTGCCATGGCCCGCCCGAAACCCAAACTGTTGTGGAATGAGGACTGAGTGTGCGTCGAGAAAGGATTGGAGGTGGGAGAGGATAATACGTTCGAGAATCTTGCCAAGGAAGTTGAGGAGGGAAATGGGGCGGTAGTTCTGTGGGAAGAGTGGATCTTTTCGAGGTTTCGGGAGGGCAATGACACGGGCCAGCTTCCATACAGGAGGGAAGTAGTTGTAAGAAAGGCAGCTATTGTATAGATTGACCAGATAGGAAAGCGCAGTTGGAGAGAGGTGGTGAAGGAGGGCCGGCCGGATACCATCGGGACCGGGGGCTTTTCGGGATGGTATGTTGCTGATGTATGTCGCCACCTCCGGTAGAGTGACCGGTGGAAAGATGGTGTCAGTATGACGGCGAAGGAGCTGACGGACCCGGCGATGGACGCGGGTCTCGTGGGCGTCAGCTTCGTCGTCGTCGACCTCGTTTAGGCGAAATTGGCGCTCGAGGGTATGTGCGAGGGCCTCCGCCTTGTCCTGAGGTGAGTACACCAGGCCTTGGGGACCATGGAGGGGCTGAGAAGGAGGAGGAGTGGATGTGGTCTCTTTTACTATGCGCCATAGACGGTCGGGGCGGTCAGCGGCGTCACGGAGGCGCCGATTCCATGTTTGATCGTGGACCTCTTGTAATCGAGCTCGAAGCTCTTGAGCTAATGCTTGCCAAATCCGCTTGTCGACTGGGTCGCGGAGGCGTTGCCACCGGCGACGAAATCGACGTTTTGTGCGGATTAATTCCTGGACGTCTGGCGGAAGGTCCAGGCGACGAGGAGGCTGAAGGACTCGTCGGGAAGAGGTGCGGTAACATTCAGTGAAGATTTTTGCTAATCGGTCCGCCGTCGGATTAATGTGGCTGCGGCGGGTGATGGGCGGAAGCTCAAGGACATGGAGGTCAACGAGTTGTTGGTAGCGTTCCCAGTTTGTATTGATAACGTAAGCCGGACGGAGCTGGTCTTGTGGACGTGCGTCAAGAAATTCGAGGGTCACCGGATTGTGATCAGAGTCAAGCTCTGAGATCACAGAGATGCGGTGGACCCACGGAATATCCCGAGCCAGAAAGATGTCAAGGATATCAGGACGGTAGCGAGCTGTTTTGTGGAAGTGAGTGGGTGAATCTGGAGCAATGACTCGGATAGCGGCATTCAGTTCGAGGTACTGAAATAGCCGACGTCCATTTGCGTTGGTAGAACGGCATCCCCACGTCCCGTGCTTGGAGTTGAAGTCCCCTCCCACGAGGACCTTGGGGCCCAGGTGGAAGAGGATATCCAAGTCGGTCGGGACTATAGCGCGAGCGGGGGAGTTGTAAGCTGCGGCAAGGGTCAACGGCAGTCCATATAGCTGTATATCTATAGCTGTGGCTTCCAGGTGTTGCATGTTCGGTATCTGCCGGAGTCGGTGCGTAATGCACTGTTTAACTAGGATAAGAGTGCCGCCGTGTGGCCGATCCACGCGGTCGGATCGATATGCAAAGTAATTGGGAACGGAAAACTGTTGGTGAGGTTTTAGGTGCGTTTCGCAAATAAGGGCTATGTCGACACCTCTGTCTTCCAGAAAGGCTTCAAGGGAATGACGTTGGCGTAGAATACCATCGGCGTTCCAACTGATTATACGAAATGGGCGGTGTTGATTAGGGTCCATCTGAGAAGTAGGAGATGAAGGCAGAAAGGATTATCATTAGTTTACTGAATGGGTCAGAAGCAGAATTGAGTTGTTGGATAGTAGAACGAACAAGAGAGATGATTTTGGGAATGTTGAACTGCTGCAACAAGGCAGCAAGGTCAGCAAGGTGGTTGGAAAAGGGGAAGGAGAAAGTAGGGGGCGGGGGTGCAGAGGGCTCTGGAGAGGAGTTTGCAGTTCCCCAAGCTGAGTGGGGAGCAGTCGCCGGTCGTGAGGCAGGACGTCGCGGTGGCGTCGGCCCCGTGCCGGCAGCAGAGGAAGATGGTGGAGTAGGGGCGCGACGTGCTCGCAGTTGTGGAAAATTTTCAGTATTAACTGGTGGAGCAGCTGGCGTCGAAGGTGCCGAGGCTGCATGAGTGGAGGAGCTGCGAGATTTCACCAGCGCTTTTTGATATGCTGAACATTTTCTGTAATTGGCTGGGTGAGCCTGTCCGCAATTGCAGCATTTGGGCGGGTCGGTAGGTTTCTTTTGACAAAGTCGTGTGAGGTGGTCAGCGCCACACTTGACGCAACGCGGCAGGCGGCCGCAGTTGCGGGAGCCGTGTCCAAAACGCTGGCAATTGAAACATTGTGTCAAGCCAGATTCGTTACGGTATGATTCCACATCCACCTTCATGTGAAGGAGGAATTTAATTTTATAGACGTCGTATACATTTGGTGTGCAATGGAGTACAGCAACAAACAGGGGCCA
The DNA here is from genome assembly GCF_023864345.2 of Schistocerca serialis cubense. Classification (NCBI taxonomy): domain Eukaryota; kingdom Metazoa; phylum Arthropoda; class Insecta; order Orthoptera; family Acrididae; genus Schistocerca; species Schistocerca serialis. The sequence goes on along the minus strand of NW_026048529.1, from coordinate 259,302 downwards.
TTTAATATCTGTAAGTTTTCCTTGTGCGTCTGGCACCTGCTGGTGCATAACTGTGACAGATTGTACTGTGAAGCCCAGTTCCTCCAGCGCTTCCTTGACGTCAGCGGGAGGGGTCGTGGGTTCGAGGTGCCTGACGACGACCTTCAATATTTTGAGGGGGTCGAGGTCGTAAGTATGGTATTGAATGGCACGTGCTTTTAGGTACTCAATCATATACCGATAATCGGAAGGATTTTCGAATTCATATCGGATATTGCCCCTTTTGTACTGACAGGAAAAGGAACCCTTTAGGTGCCCCTTCAGTTCCTTTATTCGATCGAGGTAATTGGTTGTATCATGAACAATGATAGGTGGCACCTTTGGGGTTTAGAGAGGAGTAGGAGCCGGGAGATTGTCAGAGTTTTGTTCAGCTGGTGTGATATCATCTAAACTTTCGTATCTGTTTGACGTCGGTACTGTAACCTCGTAAGCCTCAACCATGTCGACCTGACTGGTATCAGTCGGCGCATGGGGAGCGGAGGTATTCTGAGGCGGAGCAGGGTCCTGACGGTCGGTTGATTGTTTCTTTCTGTCAGGTGCCCTGGATTCTGTTGATTCAGAATCGGTAACCGAAGGGGGATGCGCGTGCTTGCGAGAGGCATGTGAGTACGGCGCATCCCGCGCCTTCGTTGTTGATTTCATTGATTTACGACGTGTAGCGGGAGCTGCAGCGTCAGCGGAGCCGGGTGTAGGGGCGGCCAGGACGGCTTCGTTATCACCGTTAGGTATCCCGCCGGAGCCTGACCCCACGCTACTCGGCCCTGGGCCGGTCGAACCGAGCTCAACGCTGTCAAGCTGCGTCTGCTCAACCGCTTGATTGATATTTTCTTTAGTAATTTGAGTTATCGGATCCGACAGCCGCCGGTGATCTGATCGACTGGAAGATAGACAAGATTCGGACGAATACGACAATAATTCGGCGCATGACATGATATTCTTGCCAGACGAGGGAAACAACCCACGAGAACCGGCAGAGGGAGCGGCCATCGTGGCCTTTGACTCCGCCGCGGACGACGAAATCAACGCGCGCGACGACCGATAGCAACGCAGAAAATAACCGCCTCGATTGAAAGACGATGCGGAACAACGCAGAAAGCGAACGTCCGACTAACGCCGAACACAGAAAAACGCGCGGAAAATACACTCAACTATCACGTAACACAGCAAGCGCTCCGCTCTAGTCAGCGTCTCCCCACACAGTGGCACCCGCCGCCAGCCGCCGCCGCACCTTTACCAGCTCGCCCTGTTGCGGCCGCCGACCAATGGGGCGCGCGCGCAACCGGCCGCCGCACCCGAGCCCATAAAGCACCCCCACCCCGGCTGCGCCGGCATTCCCGCTCACGCCGCGGAGAGTACACGTTAGTTCGTTGTCGCTGTTGGTTATCGTGATGTCGGGACGCGGAAGTGGACGCAAAGCTGCTGCCTTGGCTGAGTTGCTGCTCACGTTAGCAGGACCTGCCGGGAAGAAGAAGAAGAAGTCTACACCGCAGTGCTTTCGCTGCCAAAAGCTTGGCCACGTCGCCAAGCAATGCAGCGGAGCAGTCGCGTGCTTGAAGTGTGCGCAAGCGCACGACACACGCGACTGCAAGAAGCCGAAGGACGCCCCCTGCACATGCGCCAACTGCGGTGGCGCACACGCGGCTAACGCCCGTTCCTGCGCGTACAGGAGAAATTGGCGCGGACCAGAGAAGACACAGAAGCAAGTGACCACCACACGCGAAGAGGTGGTCACTCGCTCAGAAGACGCCATCACCAGGCGCCTCAGCGACGCCGTAGAAGAAGCCATGTCCGCCTTCAAATCCGCCATGGCGGAAGAGAGGGCGGCCATGCTGGCGGAACTGGGCGAGGCTCGGCGTCAGATTGCTGAGCTGACGCAGGAGCTTCGCTCAGCCAAGGCAGCTTCCGCCACAGCGGTCGACACCGCCAGCCAGACGACTCCTCCTCGAGAGAAGAAGTTTGCGACGGTGGCCACGCAGACCGACGTGCCTGCCGAAGGGGAGGCAACACTGCCCAAGACGGACGCAGAAGCAGAAGCGCAAGAAGAAGGGTGGGAAGAAGTCCCATTCCTCCCGCTTCCCGACATGTACAGCGCAAGCGCTGTGACGCAGAAGATAGCTGCATCGCTTCGCGATGGTACATATCCCCACCACGACAACCCTTATCCCTTCGTTCCTCCTAACCTTTCTAAACCTTCACCTCCACACCAACCAATCGAATATCCAGAAGGCCTTGTTGGTCTTTCCAAGGAGGATTACGATCTGATCAATTCCTTCCCAATTTTCACAGAGTGGCAAATGCGCTACGTCATCTTCGCTCTCGTCCACGGAGAGTATGAGAAAGCTGGATACACTGTATCCACTATCCCAACCGAGGGTGAGCCCTCAAGTAAGAAGAAGAAGAAGAAAAGTCGTCACACCGACAAATACAGAAAATAGGTTATCGGCACTCCTTGCCAATACAGAACAACCTACAAGTCAAGAAAGAAGACTCATCAATCATCCCAGGGGAGTAAAGGCCAACAGGCCACAAACTTCCACCTGAACCTCCTCACAGTGAGGAAGTCAGAAAAGGAGCAGCAGCAGGCTGCGCCGGCACGCACTCCGCTGCTCGACTCGCTGCCGCTCGCACCGGTCGTTTTCGTTTCCGTTTCGTGTGCACCGTCGCTAGCCCATCGCCATGTCCGGACGCGGAAAGGGAGGCAAAGTCAAGGGCAAGTCAAAGTCCCGCTCAAGCAGGGCCGGGCTCCAGTTCCCGGTCGGCAGAATCCACCGCCTCCTGCGCAAGGGAAACTACGCAGAGCGCGTCGGCGCCGGGGCGCCCGTCTACCTCGCCGCCGTCATGGAGTACCTCGCGGCTGAGGTGCTCGAGCTGGCCGGAAACGCGGCCCGCGACAACAAGAAGACGCGCATCATCCCGCGCCACCTGCAGCTTGCCATCCGCAACGACGAGGAGCTCAACAAGCTCCTGTCGGGCGTCACCATCGCACAGGGTGGTGTCCTGCCCAACATCCAGGCCGTCCTGCTGCCAAAGAAGACCGAGAAGAAGGCCTAAAGGAGGCCAGGCAATCGCAGCGCCGCGTGCTCCCCTGCACGCAACGCGCTTTGCCGGCTCGGCCCACAACAATCGGCCCTTTTCAGGGCCACCACACAAACCTACGTCCAAAGCAAAATTTCAGTCGTCCTCGCCGCACCTTGTTTTGTTTCAACTTTGCACTGTCACAGCACAGCCGCCGCCGGCGCACGTCCGCCATCTTGTCGTCCACACAGCCCGTGTGGCCCAACACACACACACACATTTTGCACGGTCGCAGTCGCCTTCCAAACCGACAACGGCAGCAATAATGACCATTGTTAAAGGGAGGCGTGTCGACACACCGCCCTCCACTCCCGCGCGCAACGGCCGTCGACACGAACGAAACAGCTGATCCGGCCGCCTATGCCCACACGCCTTGCCTCGGAAACCCCAACGCCGCCGCAAACAAACACACAGAGCCAAACCACGCAAGCAAATAATCACCGCCTCTCGCACAACAACACACAGCCCGCCATCTCCGTCGCGATCGATACAAAGACACACAAACGAAGCAGCTCCACACACAGCCAGCCACATGACACGTTTCCTTTCCTTCTCCCCTCCCAGTCACATCACGTCGCTCAAACGGAAAGAAAGAAAGAAACAAACAAACACACGCAGCAACAACACAGACTCTTTCGCACTTTTCAACTTCCGAACAGTGTGGTGGCCCTGAAAAGGGCCGTTTTCTAGTCTCTCCCACCCACAAGCACGGCCGCGGGAAGGCCAGCGCCCGCTGCGACGCAGCCTAACCGCCGAAACCGTACAGGGTGCGCCCCTGCCTCTTCAGGGCGTACACCACGTCCATGGCCGTCACAGTCTTGCGCTTGGCGTGCTCAGTGTACGTCACCGCGTCGCGGATCACGTTCTCCAGGAACACCTTCAGCACCCCGCGGGTCTCCTCGTAGATCAGACCAGAGATGCGCTTCACGCCGCCCCTGCGAGCCAGGCGGCGGATGGCGGGCTTCGTGATGCCCTGGATGTTGTCGCGCAACACCTTGCGGTGCCGCTTGGCGCCACCCTTGCCGAGCCCCTTTCCTCCCTTGCCGCGGCCTGTCATCCTTCCTTCCTCGGGCAAAGCAAAACGTGCACAAACAGCAGCTGCAGCGGCTGGCGAGTCGGCTACGGTCTGCGCCCAGCGACTCCGACTCCGACTCCGTTACTCATGTGCCTACCTGAGGCACGTGTGTGAGCAGGGTAAGCACTTGTGTGCTGTTCCTGCAGGACCTGAAAGAGATGTTTTTTGAAAAGACTTCCTAACTGTTGTTGGGGTCCTCTCGGTGTTTATCTCGTGGGTCCTGGTGTTGTTGGGGGAAGGGTTATTCCCGCAACAGGTCCGGCCAACGGGTAGTTGGTCGATGGTGTTGCTGCTGGCCCAAGCCCCGAATGAGCCGATTGCGGGATTGACCCGCTTTTTGGTAAAACTGACGTGCTAGGACTCGGAATCGGTCCCGCAACGTCAGGATACCCGTGTCTTCATGGAGAAAGGTGGTTGGGTAGAACCTGGGAAGGCCCAGCGCAAGCTTGAGCGCCTTGTTTTGGACGCATTGTAGCGATCGTATCGAGGAGTCGGCGGCATTGCCCCACACCACGGCCGCGTACTCTAACACTGGACGTACCAGTGTCAGATACAGCGTGATGCCGTGACGGGAGGGCAATGTGGACTCCGGGTTTAACAAGGGATAGAGTGCACGAAGCCGCCCTATCGCCTTGTTTCGGATCCACTGGATGTGTGGGGCCCAGGTGAGCCGCTGGTCTAGTCTCACTCCGAGGTAGGTAGCTGTTTTTGACCACGGGATGGGGCCTCCCGCGATGTGTAGGGCTTCTAGGTTTGGCGGCACTCTGCGCTTCGTGAACGCCACCGCCTGGCTCTTGCCAGCGTTAAATTTAAGGCGCCACATGGTGGCCCAAGCACCAAGCGCTTCACATCCTTGCTGGAGGCGACGCCCCATGGTATGCGCGTTCATGCTCCGGGTGAACAGAGCAGTGTCGTCCGCATAAAGGGCCAACTCTACTCCGTTCACTCGCGGAGCGTCGGCGGTGAAGAGCGAGTAGAGTATGGGGCCAAGTACCGATCCCTGCGGTACGCCGGCACGTATGGGTCTGTTTGTGGACCTTCCCTGTTCTGCCCGGACGTGGAATGTCCTGCCAGATAAGTAGGACCTGAGAAGCACTCCGTGCGACGTCGGTACCCCGAGTACAAACAACTTGTAGACGAGGCCGTCATGCCACACGGAGTCGAAGGCGCGTGAGACGTCCAGGAATACCGCCCCAAGGTATTCCCTCGTCTCCAGCGCCCTCATAGCTGGTTCCACGAGGCGGAGCAGCTGGTGGGTCGTGGAGTGACCTCCACGAAAACCAAACTGTTCGTCTGGCAGTATGTCTTCCTGGTCCACGTGTTGTAGAAGTCGCCGCACGTAAAGTCTCTCGAAAACCTTCGAGAGACATGGGAGGAGGCTGATGGGTCTGTAGCTGGATGGCGACCGGGGGTCCTTGTCCTGCTTCGGGATGGCCACCACCTCGGCATGTTTCCACACCGAGGGGTAGACACCCGAGGCCAGGATTTCGTTAAAGACTGTGGCCAGGTATTGCTCGTACTCCTGAGGAAGATTCCTAAGGAGTGAGTTCGGGATGCCGTCGATGCCACCTGCCCTCCGGGCGTTGAGCGATCGGAGTTGCAATGCGACTTCTTCGGCGGTGATGGGGTCTATGCTGTCACCCTCCTCTCGTGCGACGAGGAAGACTGGGAGACGTTCTTCCACTAGACGGACGTGGGCCACGTCGATGTCTTCTACCACGGGTCGGAAGTTTGCCTCGAAGGTGTCCGCTAGGACACTTGCCTTGGCGTCCGGCTCGCAGTAGTGGTCCTGACCGAGTTTCAGGGGAGGAATGCGCTGCCTGCGGCGCAGAAAACCTCTCACGACTCGCCATGCACTGCCGTCATCTGGGTCGAGGGACTCGACAAGGTCGGCCCATGCTTGGTTGCGGTGTTCGCGGACGGCCGCAGTGATGGCACGACGCATGCGGTTTACGCGGCGTTTCGTTCCTGGCTGTCGCGTTATTTGCCACTCACGGAAAAGATGGTTCTTCGCCACTATAAGCTCCCGTATTGCTTGCGGGAGGCGTCGCGACCTGTCTTGCGGCTGACGTGTGCGACCAGGTGTGGCAGTCTCTGCAGCTCGCAGGAGCGCCTGATTTAGGGAGGTGATGGCGGCTTCCGCCCCCACCTCCTCCGGATCAGGGGCATCTGTGAGGTACTCCCGTACCTCGGTTTGAAAGTGCTCGACGTTGATATTTTTGAAGGATGGACGACCGGCCCGCACCGCCGCGCCGACGACGTCTATGTCAAAGATCACCGGCAAGTGATCTGATGACAGAGCCGTCCTCGTCTCGGCAGTCGTAAACCGATCGACCCCCCTCAGTATAGCAACGTCGAGAACGTCTGGTTGTCCGCGCACTGGGATGTGGGTTGGGTCGTAGGGCCCTAGAATGATGGCGCCGTGTCTGAGGGCGGCGCGTTCAAGTCGGCGCCCGCTGACATTTGTGAGGCGGGAGTTCCAGTGGGCGGACTTTGCGTTAAAGTCCCCCCCGATGAACAGCCTCCCCTCCATGTCCAGTAGGGTGTCGAAATCGGCCTCTTGCAGAACACCCCGCGGCGGCCGGTATGCCGCCACGAAGGTGATCTTGCCGACAGACGTGTTGACGGTCACGCCGGTGGCTTCAATGTGCTCGAGTCGTGGCAGCTGCACCGGGTAGTGCCGCAAGGACGACCTAACATACGCCGCCGTTCCGCCGCCGTGGGTCGGCCGGTCAGTGCGGTAGCAGCTGTAGTTTGCGACCCTGACATGCACACCGGGTTTTAGGAATGTTTCGCAGACGAGGCAGATGTCTACTGCCTCGCTGTATAGAAATTCCCTAAATTCACCCTGCTGCGGTATAAGACTGTTTGCGTTAAAAACGCAAATAGTCAGGCCATGGGTATGGTCGTTATCCATGACTGGGGGGCTGGGCGATGGCCTGGAGGGCCGTCGCAGCTGCGGAGACTAGACTGGGTAGTTGTGTCATGATTCTGTTTAATGTTTGCAGTAGCGTCTGCAGATCATCTGTGATAGCGCTCGAGGCCGCGGGGGCGGGTGGCGCTGGGGCTGTACTAGGCTGGCACTGTTTTGCGATGGGTGTCTGCGCAGCAGGGGCAGCCTGTCCATTTTCGGCGCGGGTCGGGGGGGGCGGTGGGAGTAGCCCAGCAGCACTGGGTTCCGTCTGTGTGTTGGTAGGTGGTTGCAGGTTGCGGGCGGGTAGGCGGCGTTCACCGCGAGGCGGGGCCTGCTGTTCAGCAGCCCGTCTCCCGGCAACGGACGCAAAACTGACTCCTGGCTGCACTTTTTTGGCGGCCTTGCCACGCTTGCGGGATTTGAATGCGTTACAGCCCCTGTAGCTGGCAACATGCGGCTCACTGCAGTTGCAGCATTTGGGCTGTTCGTCGCGCTTTTTTACGCAATCACGGCTTTGGTGTGCACCTGCACACTTTACGCAACGCGAGGGCATGGTGCAGTTGTGTGCAACATGGTCTAAGCCTTGGCAAGAGTAACACTGAAGCCTCTTGCCTTTGGCCTTGAGTAGTTCGACTGAGACGTCGATGTCCGCAATTTTGTCGAGTTGGAAGATTTTCCTGTTGTCCTCGTTGTCCACTAGGACGACAAGGAACAACGGCATCTTTTTGTGCGTACGCGGCGATGTCATTAATTCTACCGTGCGCGCGGAAAAACCCGACTCCGCGAGTTCTTGTTTAAGGTGGGCAGGGTCCATCTTGATTGGCAGGTGGCGTATAACCACCTTTAGTAGCTTCAGGGACTCGGTGTTGTGGGTATAGCAATGGAGTCCCTGATCCCTAACGAGATCCATGAGCTTTTTGTGCTCGTCTATGGATGTTGGGAGGATCTTGTAGACGTTATTCGCTTGGACTTTGAATGACTTTACTTCCACCACTTCTTTAATCATGCGGCGGAGGTCCATGAACTCGTCGTCCCACGTCACGACTACTGGAGGGGGGCGTGTGTGTTTACGTGCTGGGGCGGCGGGTTCCGCTTCCATGACAACTTCGGTTGCCTCTGCGAACCGATTTGATGTGGCTGGCGGTGGGGCGAGCACCTTCTCCAGCCTTTTGGGCTTGGCAGTGTGCCGCCGGTTTGGTACGGTAAAACCGTCTTCCTCGGCTGCAGGGGGCGCTGTGGGGGCGTCTGCAGCAGCAGCCTTCTTTTTTGTTTGGCGCCCTTCAGGCGCGGTTACTGCGGTTTGTTCCTCAGAGTCAGAGGTGGCTGGTCGTTTCCGTGATGCCTGTTGCACATCCATCGGCATTTCTGCCGATAGAAGTGTCCCCAGGTTGGCTTCAGGAATTTCTAGTAGAACTGGCGTTGTTGGGTGCCGTGTTGGGTTGGGGTGGTCGCTGTCAGTCAGTCTCTGCGCGGCGAGGACTGGCGCGCTAGCGGCTTCTTCACTGGAATTGTCCGTTGGGGCGATCAGCAGCGCACTGGCTTCTTGAGTAGCCAAGACTGGTGACGCAACACCATTCGGGGCCGCCTCCGCCAGAGCAGCAACATCTTGAGTTGCTACACCCAGCAGGGCTCCCGGCGGAACAATCACCTCTTCTATGGCCGAGCGCGGCAGTTCACTCAGCGGAAAGGAAGACTCTGTTTGCGGCTGTTGTGCCCGGGCGGCGGCTAAGTCGTGGCGCACGAAATGTGCGTACGCCCTTTCCGCGGCCTCTTTTTCTGCGGGTGTTTCTGGCTTTGCTATGCGATTCATAATCACATACAGCTCAACGGCAGAGATGGGGCGGTAGCCTGAGGGGGCGCAAGAAGCGCCGACCGTGGACGCGGTATCGCTGTGGGCGGGTGGTGTGGCGGATGTTGCCGCCGACAGAGTGCGGTCTGTCGTGACAACATCCTCTATGGCGGTTTGGCAGCTATTATTTGGGTCCATGGGGCACCTGTAATTGAGAAAGAAAAGATGTAGATATCTAACTCTAGTGATCGCGGACTGGTCCCACGTGAAGGGGGTCCTGGATCACAGCGTGCCCTAACGTTCCCTAGGCGTGACGCAAATCGATTCCTGAATCGATTTGTGCCACAGCCAGTAGCAGATAACACGACAATTTTGCCGCTAACCAACCCGCGCGCGAGTAGTCAGCAGGAGAGACAAGCTTTTGCTTTTGCCACGCGGACGCCGTTGACCAACGCACCTTAACAAAGGCGCGCAGACAAAGACGCGCGAGAACAATAGCGCGAGCGAGACAATAGCAGCTGCGGTGAGCCAGAGCGTCCTCTCGCTACGGCGGCTCAGCGCGGTCTGCTCTGCGCCCAGCGCGCCCGCCGCCCCCCTATATAGACTCTGGCCCGCCCTCCCCCCACCACGCGCAACCGAGGGCATATAAGCGCAGCACGGAGGCGCGCGGGCCCGTTGTCAAGGCAGCACCGGACGCCGCGCCGCACCTAACCTCCACGCACGCCGCTCCGCTACCGCTACCGCTACCGCCATGGCCCGCACAAAGCAAACGGCCCGCAAGTCCACCGGCGGAAAGGCGCCGCGCAAACAGCTCGCCACCAAGGCGGCGAGGAAGAGCGCGCCCGCCACCGGAGGCGTCAAGAAGCCCCACCGCTACAGGCCGGGCACCGTCGCCCTGCGAGAAATCAGGCGCTACCAGAAGAGCACAGAGCTGCTCATCCGCAAGCTGCCATTCCAGCGCCTAGTGCGCGAGATCGCCCAGGACTTCAAGACCGACCTGCGCTTCCAGAGCTCCGCAGTCATGGCCCTGCAGGAGGCCAGCGAGGCCTACCTCGTCGGCCTCTTCGAAGACACCAACCTGTGCGCAATCCACGCCAAGCGCGTCACCATCATGCCCAAGGACATCCAGCTCGCGCGCCGCATCCGCGGCGAGCGCGCCTAAACCGCGCCGCGGCACCGCACCGCACAAACAAAAACGGCCCTTTTCAGGGCCACTAACATCTCTCCGTCGCGAGCAAACTTTGTCGGTCGCCTGCCTCTCGCCCCGCAACCCAAAAACAAAAACCACCACTTCCCGTCCGTCCGCCACACCCGCTCACTCTGCCTGCCTGCTAGCAGCGCGCAACAATCACACATCATCCCTCCCCGGCGCTCCAAGCGCACAATACCCAACGGCCGACGTCACACCGCACGGCTGGCTGGCTGGCCGGCCGCCCGCCGCTTTCGTTTCGAAAACAAAAAAAAAACCCGCACTCCACTCCGACGGCCAACGGCCAGGCAGGCGCGCTCGCTCGCTCTACACGCCGCCGAAATCCCCGCCGACTCCTTCCACATCTCAACGTGCCCCCCGTTGCAAAACATAACACACACAAAGGAACAAAACAAAGACCAGACACGACTCGACAAGACAGACATCCGAGAAGAACGAACGCAGGCAAGCCATCCAACGTATTCAAACAAAACAACGTGACAGAAAACCAACCGTCGGCCGCCGCCACAAACACGGCGACAATCAACCACGACAACAACAACACCGCTTACCGCTACCGCCGCCCACACCCGCCACCGACCCCCGCAATCCAACCACCACGGCACGCAAACAGCATCCCCACGGGCATACAGACAGACACCCACACCAAACGCAACACGACAATCAAAACCTTCCCCGACGTGCTTTGATGGCCCTGAGAAGGGCCGTTTTGGGCCGCGCGTCTCTTGCGCGCCACTAGACGACGACGGGGGGTGGGGACGACGGAGTCAAGCGCCAAACCCTTCCTTTCCCATCTCTTTCTCCTCTACTCTACTCTACTTCTTCTTCTTGGGCGAAGCCTTCGCCTTAGACGGCGTCGTCGCCTTCTTCGGGCGCGGCGCCTTCGGCTTCTTCGTCGGAACCTTGGCGGCCTTCTTCGCCTTCGACGGCGACTTGGCCTTGGCCGGCTTGGCCGCAGCCGCCTTCTTCGCACCCGCGGGAGCGGCCGACGCCGCAGACGCCTTCTTGGCGGCGCCCGCCTTCCGACCGGTCGCCGCCTTCACGCCACCAGCCTTCTTTGCGCCGGCCGCACGGGCGCCCTTCTTCTCCTTGCTGGCCGGAGCGGCGCGCTTCTTCTTGGCACCGCCAGCACGAGCCTTGCCGCCCTCGGCCGCCCCCCCGCCGCCGGCGCCGGCAAGCTTGAACGAGCCGGACGCGCCCTTCCCCTTCGTCTGCACCAGCTCGCCCGCCACGACGGCCGACTTGAGGTACTTCTTGATAAACGGCGCCAGCTTCTCCGCGTCCAGCTTGTAGTGCGCGGCTATGTACTTCTTGATCGCCTGCAGCGACGACCCGCCGCGCTCCTTCAGACTCTTGATGGCGGCCGTCACCATCTCAGAGGTGCGCGGGTGCGCAGGCTTGGCGCGCGGCTTCTTCGCAGACGACGCAGACTTGGCCTTCTTCGTAGTGCCGGTGGCGGCGGGTGCCGCAGCAGTCTCGTTCGTAGCCGCCTGATCTGCCATTTCGACGACGCGCGTAACACACAGCGAGAGCGAGCGGGACGGCAGGCACGCAAGCACAGCACAGCAGCAGAGCAGAGAATCACAAGGCCCAGCCAGTGTCGCGGGCGGGCGCGGACGGCCGAGAGAGCGGCCGCCACTCTGCGCGCCGCCGCGCCGCGCCTCCCGCGCTTGCTACCGCCCAACGTCCGACAGCCTGTGCGGAGCAGCCCCAAACCTGCGCCACAACCGCCCGCGCCTTTCAAACCACCGAGGATGGGGCTACACACAGCCACACCACAGTCGCCAACCAGTCGCCACGGCAGCGCCGCAAACCACGGCCAAACTGCAGCTACCGCGCGCTACAGCCTGGGTCGGCCCGCCGAGAATCGCCGCCCCCGCCCAAATGCCGCCCCCACAGCCCCAGCCGACGACCCGCCACAATGGCCAAACCTTCGGCAAAACTCCCACACCGTCGCCGCGGCAGCCCGGCCAGCGCGGCCGGCGCCACAGCCACACAAGCCGAGGCGTGCGGCGATGACGGCCGTGCAAACGCGCCTCCGCCGCCCCATCGCCTTCCGTCGCCCTCCCGCCGTTTCCCGATCGGCCCGCAGCCGTCGGGCCACATCGCGCGCCGTCCTCCTCCTCTCGCCCGCCAACATTCACAGCCGTTTCTCAACAATTGCCCGCCGCAAACGGACGCCGCCTGCGCAACAGGCGCCGCCGCCCCTCGCCGCTTCCGACCCACAACCCCTCGACCGAGGCAAACCGCAATCCGAATCTACAGACCAACCCAATCTGCCGTCAAGCACACACGACAGCCGACCTTACACGTTACGCGTTACACATTACGTTTACACGTCTACGTTAGGTTAGGTTAGGTGGACGTGGGTTAGGTTAAGGGGACTTGGGTTAGGTTAAGCGTCAAACTTAGGTTAAGCATTCAAACACGTCAGGCGTCAGAGGTTAGGTTAGGTTAGGTTACACGTTAGGTTAGGTTAAGGGGTCAGTGCTAGGTTAAGAAGCGTCAAACGTAGGTTAAAAAAGCGTTCAAACGTGAGGCGTGAGCCGGACAGCTTACCTTACGTAGACGTTAGGGGCTCACAGGCTGAGCTCACCTCGCCACACCACAGGTTAGGTTCGGTTCGGTTCGGTTCGCTCGGCTCAGCGTAAAGCGCCGAGGTCAGGGTTACGTTCGTTCACCTTCGGGCGCCACACTTTCGGTTGAAAGGTCGCGACGGGACGACGTCGGCAGGCACGCCGCAAACGAACAAAAACGTACAGACGACGTCGGAAACCGCCGACAGACGGGGGAGCAGCACGACCACGACCAGACACCGAGCGCGAACCAGACACACGCGAACCACCCCCACCGGCCAAAGGGCACCACACAACAACCCAGAGCACCACGTGTCGACACCAGAGCAACCCGCCGCTCACGCGACATGGCTGGCACCGAAGGGCAACCGCCCGCAACTGCGCTTTCCGCGCCGGCCCGGATGCACGTCGTGCTACAACAACACCACTACCGTACACAGCCGCTGTTCACAACATCACTATCAATGGCGCGCCCGCGGCTCGCCGCCGTCGCAGTCGCAGCCCCAACGCCAGCACTTTTGCACCACCATTCACACGCACCGCAACACAGCTCGCCGACACAGCCGAACAAAACAAACACCACACAACAACAACAGCAACAACGCCGCCGCCTCTACTTGTGCCGGCGACCCACCCCGCCGATGGCGCACCTTTCGCCAGCCGGCAATCGACACACACGCACCCACCCACCGGGGCCCAGTGCAAAAAAAAAAACACACAAAAACAAAAAAACAAAACAACACAAACGACACGGGAAGCGCACACCGCCACTTCGCGCGCACGCCACCAACCAGTCGTCGTCTCAAAATAACAAACACAAACAAAATAAACTAACAACTAGGGCAACACAAAACAAAAACGCCTCGCACGAACCGCCCACAAAAAGGACAAGCACACGCACAGCCTCTGCTGACGACCACGACGCAGCGGCACGCTGCTCCTGTCCCGCGCCCCGCGCCCCACTCGATTCACAACTCACGCGACACCGTCAACGACGGGCTCGCTTCCCGCAACCTACCACCTTTCCGCCACGACGCACAGCCCCAGCCCCACCCGACGACTGCACTTTCACCACCGCCTCCCCCTTCCCCCCCAAAACACACACACACACACACACACACAGCCAGCCAAAAACGCACTCGCGACCCACACATGCACGTGCATCGGCACACGCCAACCAGTCAACGTCGACAACCACACGCCACGCAAGGCTCGAAACGAAAACGAAACCGGCGTCCTTCCACGTTGCCATCAAGCTACGCGACACAAGACACAAGGAACCAACACAACAGCCGGCCCCACTAATTCCCACTCTCACGCCGCAAAAAGCACACCGAAACCGCCAAACACGCACGCACATTCCCCTTCGCACTGACACCACCGACCGGCTCGCTACCACACACCTCTCGGCAGCCGTTTCACGCCAATTCGCCACACAGTCGACAAGCGCCCGCCCTGTACGGCACACGCAACGACGCAGCGCAGCAAAGGGCGCCCGCAACACATACCTCTCCGCCGCCCGACGCGCCAACCGCCACACCACACCGCCAGCCACTCGCAAATTGTGCACTGCCACCAGCCACACGTCCAACACGCCGCGCCGCCTCCGGCCACCCGCCAGGGGGCGCTCACGTCCGCGACAACAGCGCGGCCCGCCGGGCCGGGCCGAACCGAACCGAGCCGCCGCTGCTCTGCACTCGGCACGGCCACACCCTGCTGCAGACCGGGCTCGTCCCTCTGTACGCGTCTGCCTGCGCATCAACACAACACGACCTTTTTTTTTTTTCTCTCTCTCTCTACCGCCATCCCTTCTTCTCGCGTTTTACTCGTTGTTGCAGCAGCGGCGCACACCTACACATCCACAGCCCCAGCCGAGCCGGCCTCACCTCAGGGCCCGCCGCCAGCGTCTCCTCCTCGGGCACAGGTGCGGTGCTGTGGCCGCCCATCCAACCGCATTGCTGGCCGTCCAGCCACCAGGCGTTCCCACTGCCGCGAGCCACGCCGCGCACCGACCCTGCTGCAGAAAACGAAGCATAGCCAGAGACCGACCGATACACAAAGCAAGCCGTCGCCTCGCCTCTTGTCCTTCCTGCCTTCCTTCCGCCCCCGCCCTTCTCACACCACCGCCTCTCCACTTTCGCCCCCCCCTCCTTTTTTTTTTTTTTTTTGTTTTCTTCTTTCTTTCTTTGGCCCTCTCTCCTTCCCGCCATGGCGGTTACGGCACCGCCTGCAGCGGCAGATTTTTTGCGCCCACACGCCTACTCCTACCACCATTAACCTTGCCCTGCCCTGCCCTGCCCTGCCCTGCCCTGCCCTGCCCATCAACGTCGCAGTCGAACCGACGCTTGCCAACACACTGCCCACGTTCCTTTCTCTTTTCGGCCTACGCCCATTACGCGCCGCCGCCACAGCACCTTCCCTTCCCACAACACACCGACGTCATCACACGCACCCAAAACAGGGGCCACGACCGTGTTCCTCGCCCACTCCCATCCCGCACGGTACGCACATTCCCAACTACTACCGCGCACCCTCCCTTTCCAATCTGTGTGTCTCTGTGTCTGTGTCCTGTCCGCGCGTGACGCCTCTCAACATCCGCTGTCCCCCGTCCCGTTTTCGCCCCCATGCCGTCGTCGCGCCGCCTCCGCCCCTGTCCGCCCCGCACCACACCATACACCGCTGCTTGTCCCGGCCGTTGCCACCAAAGGCGCCGACCGCAAACGCGCCACGCCGCAGCCCCCGTGCGTCTCGCGCTCGCTTGCATCTCCGTGCCGACGCTGCCTCTCTTCCCGCTCGCACTCGACCTCGACAACACAGTCTTTGGCTCCGCCACTGCGTGTTCCGGTGGTACGCACGCTGCAACACGTATGTATTCATTACCAGAGCGATGGCGAGGCATGACAGCATCTCTGTCTGACCAGAGAGTTCTTTATCGCTGCTAGTCGGCGCTTGGACCGCGCCAGACGACAGTAGTGGCACGCACCGGGTCGCCAGGAACAGTTGTTATATATATATATTGTAGCGCGAGTCGGGAGAGGTAGTAGTCGGTCGACAGTAGTAGCGGGTGGACGGTTGTACTGAGCGGGCGTCGGCGGCGTGCTCTGCTCGTCTCGCGACTCTGGTCACGGTTCGGGACGATGTATAGTCTATTGTGTTATAATCAAAAGGTGGTGTGACGCTGCATTGCGCAAATCTGATAACGTATGTTCATTGTACTTATTTTGTTCAACAACAAAAGCCCCACTATTACTTTTTTTCTAAAGTAACTTTTGTCTCTTAACGAAAAACATTCACTTTTTAAAGACTACTTCCTATGGCATTTCCCTCCAAGGAGTGCAATTAATTACCAGCCAGCACTCATTCATTGCACACAGCTGTGTAAGGGGTATCTACAATTGAGGAGCGGATATAAATGCAATTTTTTGTTTTTTTTTTGTTTTTTTTTTTTTTTTTGTGTGTGTGTTGTAACCTCCCAGCAACATTTAAAATAATGGACAATGTTATTTACGGATGCTAATGGACATTGCGCTAATTGTAACCTCGCCCACAATGAGAGGTATTGAAAATGGCAACAAAAATGTGAAATTCGCAATCTGACTCAAATATAAAGTCTTCACACAACATTTAAAAACGTCCGTTCAGTGACAAGAAACTTCAATTAAACCGAAATATCGGTCTTTGGCCCTGTGCAAAACAATCAGAATTAATGTCTTACCTCCGAATAAATGGATGTCACATTTCTGCTCTGGTTGTTGCGCAGCGCTTGGAGGAACTGCATTGCAAATAATAATATTCTCTTTTTTTGTGATTTTAGTGACATTTTTCTTCAAAGAAGTGGAATGAAATGTGAAGTGCAACGAACTCTTTAGTTCAATAAACAATTAAATGTTTGAAAAATGCTTTTGAAATAAAAATTATTACTGGGGAACTTGTTGGAGAATAATTACAATAAATACAATTTTTCATTATCTAATGATTATATTAATTAACAGTATACCTTATTCACCATCTTGACCAGTGTTGCCGACCGCCTACATCACACAACCGCACTCGGCTGCTACTACTGACCGACCGCTCTGCATGACGACTATTAGCGTACTGCACGCGACGACTACTGACAGAGTACAGCCCTCAACTACACAGAGCTACGGACTCGCAACGACTACTGACTGACTGACTGACTGAGAACCGCTCGCAACACTCGCGCAGTCCAGCGCAAACTCTCTGGTCACAGATGCTACAATGTCTCGCCATCGCTACTATGTTACATACGTGTTTCAGTGTCTTTTTCATTGGGGTAACGATCTTTGGCTCTTTTTATTCTGAATACAGGGCCAAAGGTCAACGCTGCTGCCCTTATACAATTTATCAGGTTTCATTATGTCTGTTGCAATGTTACATACGGTTCACTCTTTCATTAATATTATCGTTGGGTTTGTTTTGTAGGGACGTTAACATTCTGGCACATTTTTATTATCATCGGACTCTCTGCTATTTGTGCAGGGAGGTTATACCTGGGTCCATTTCCATTTCCATTTACATTTTAATATTGATAGACTTTTTGTTTTCTTGTTGTTTTTCCTTCTTTTTTTTTTTTTTTTGTTGTTTTTTTTTTGTTTTGTTTTTCCCGCTCTCACCACCACCGCCGCATCACGCCTTCCGTTTTCTTGGTTTCTTTTCTGTTCTTCAACTGCTTCAACATCACCGCGCCCCATTTCCACACCACAGCCATCAGCCTCCAAGACGGGCGGGCGCAGTGTGCCATTTCCGGCGCACAAGCACACCCGTACGGTACTCTCCTCGCCCCCACGCCACCAACAACACAGCGACCACGCGGCTTTCAGGCATGGCACGGCACGGCACCGGCGAAATGCGCCGCCCCCGCCCCTCCGCGCATCCGTCCGTCTCGCCACGTTCACTGACAGCCGCGTCTGCGGCTACACCACGACAACCACAACACAACACCGCTCCCCTCCCTGGCAACTCACATTGTTTTTCTCCTCCTCTTTTGCACAAACCACAACGCCGAGCACAGGCGCAAGCCACCCACACCGCGCCCCTCCCCGTCCCGTCTTTGGCCGCCGCTCCTCGTTTCCTCGTTTGCCCCCTCCCATCTCCCGAAATGCCATGCCAGCAGCGTTACGCATGCCCCTCCCCTGTCCACACAACACTACCGCCTAACGAACAGCCTTCCGGGCCACATGCAGGGCACGCCCACCTCCAAACACTGCCAATTCACGGACGCACGCACGCACGCACGCACGCACGCACACACACACACACACACACACACACACACACACACACACACACACACTCACTTTCTCGACACCTTTCTGTACGGAGGGTGCGTCATCTCGACCGTGACAGAGTGACGGCAACTATCGACGATCCATTTCCCCCCACTGGTAAAACATGTCCACTAACACCTACATACATCATTCAAGTACACAGACAATAGCATACACACAATGGGAGGGCACACGAACATGGACGGCACGGCACTGTCATACACTCTTCCTCAGAACCATATCAACAAACGTTACGTACATCCGGGAAAGCGAAAGCGAACGCGAAAGCGAAAGCAAAAGCAAAGGCAAAGCCCAATGCAGCCGTCAAAGGTAACGTTCACCACGGCAGACACTTGCAGCCGCGCCGCCGTTAAACGCATTTCAGTGCGGCTCCAATACGCCTCCGACACGGGAACGTTCCGTTGCTCTACGAATGCGTTTCTCCCCTTTTTCCCTTCCCCCCCTCCTTGCACTCTTGCCTCATTCCTCACGTTCTGCCCGGACATTCGACCGATCAAAGTCAACCTTTCGTTACCGTTCTCAGCGCGACGGTGTACAACAGTATGACGGGTGTGCCCACGACTTCGGTTCAGTTGCGTGACGCCGGTCTATCGCGCCGATCGACAGTTACTCAGGGGGCGACGGATCGGACCACGTCACCGACACACAAAACACTTTCAAAACAAACAAATACATACCGGATGGACACAGACAAACACGTGTACAGACATTCGCCAAACAAACGACCGCCGCCGCCGTCGTCGCGCTTACTGTATACTGCACTGGACACGCGTGCATCTTGAATGACGACATCGGTGTGCGTGCGTCGTACGCAATCAGTCAGACACGGCTATCAAACATCAGAGTCGAATGGTACATCATCGTGCGTGTCGCCGTACACGTACAGTACAATACAACAACAATGCGTCTTAATGGCACGTTCATTTCAACGTCACTCACACACCTCCACGCTGCAGTTACGTCGCACCATTGTCAAACTCGGCGTACAGCAAAGGGAATAGTGGGCGGCAAAAAAAAAAAAAAAAACCAAACAAAAACATTTCACATTTCACCCTCGCCATGTATGATGTGCAAACAAAACAAACCCGCAAACGGCCCTCGTTACGGTGACACAAAAGTCGCCGATCGCACTGTCCCCCCTCGCAGACGGGTAACACACACACACACACCAACAACACCAATGGGTCAAAAACCACGCCAACGAGGCGTGCCACCATTCCACGCCACGGCGACCAACCTCGTGGCCGTACCCCGCGCAACACGCTTTGACGCGCCCCCCCCACCCACAATCAAAATGCACACATACATCACAGCCGTCCACACAAACAACAACAACAACAATTCCGCCCTTCCCGCAAAAGGCAAGTTGGTGGCCCTGAAAAGGGCCGTTTTGCCGCTCTCGCAACGGACGAGCCTTCTCCATCCTTCCTTCCTTCCATTCCAGAGCCACCCCCTTACTTGGAGCTCGTGTACTTGGTCACCGCCTTCGTGCCCTCGCTCACGGCGTGCTTGGCCAGCTCGCCAGGCAGCAACAGCCGCACAGCGGTCTGGATCTCGCGGGACGTGATGGTCGAGCGCTTGTTGTAGTGCGCCAGGCGAGAAGCCTCGGCCGCAATGCGCTCGAAAATGTCGTTCACGAAGCTGTTCATGATGCTCATCGCCTTCGACGAGATGCCCGTGTCAGGGTGCACCTGCTTCAGCACCTTGTAGATGTAGATGGCATAGCTCTCCTTCCTCTTGCGCTTCTTCTTCTTGTCGCCCTTCGAAATGTTCTTCTGCGCCTTGCCAGCCTTCTTGGCGGCCTTCCCGCTAGTCTTGGGCGGCATCTCGAACCAACGTACGGCAGCAGCAACACCAGTAGCAAGCGCTCCGCTCTAGTCAGCGTCTCCCCACACAGTGGCACCCGCCGCCAGCCGCCGCCGCACCTTTACCAGCTCGCCCTGTTGCGGCCGCCGACCAATGGGGCGCGCGCGCAACCGGCCGCCGCACCCGAGCCCATAAAGCACCCCCACCCCGGCTGCGCCGGCACTCGCTGAGTAGCAGTCGAGGGTTGAGCATCGCTCCTCTCACTCGCGTACTGTCAGCCATAGGCCCCCGCTTGTACGGGAGTACCAACAGGAGTGTTCACCGGCTCTGTTTTTATTAAAACATTGACGGGCACTTGCGCCTAGGTCTTAGCACGGACGGCACTTGGAGCAAATTTTGCATGGCGTCGTCTGGCAGAGTTGTCGTGTCTCCTCGCCGTTGTGGAATGTCGAGCTTGGGTGGCGCCTTGGGGTCGCGGCGGTCTCTTTCCGCCGACGACACGAGGCGCGCTTTCTTGTTGCCGCGGGCCGCGCGGCCGGCCGTCTCGAGCACCTCAGCTGCCGCAGAGTCAGTCTCTGCCCCCCCCAAGAATAGGGAAAAAGTAGGCCAGGACCTGGAAGCGGGCCGCGGAACCACAGAGAGGTTTTCCGCCGCCCCCGTCCAGAATTCCGCGTCTACCATCGTGTTACTAGGGTCAGCACTGCAACCGGAAAACCCAACGGTGCCAACGAAAGTTGCAACTGACAACAACCTGGCAGCAAGCCCCCTTTCCGCAACCGACATGGCAAAACCACACAAAACACAAACAAACAAATACGTAGTCAGTATTTGCGATCCCACCCCTCCCTCCCCTCTCCTCAGCCCTCTCCTGCTTGCCAGCAGCTGTGGCCTCCTTGCTGACCATATCCGCAACCTAAATGGCAAGCAGAAGCCCAGTCAACCGACAAAAATCCTTCCCAAACCCGCAACTGCCACCCAACCCCCTACCCGATCCCAGTTCCTTAAATCCCCCCCACTCAAGTCCACCACATCCAAGCAGCGGCGTGTCAGGAAGGACAAAAAGGGGAAGCACTCCAAGGGGAAAAAGCACTCCACCACCCCAACCACTTCAACACCCTCTGAGGAGCAAGCGTCCCCGACAGCACCTGTCGTCGTCCTAGGAGGGGACCAGGAAACGCTGGCACTGGAAGGGAACCGCGTAACCGGGCAGGATTCGGATGGATTCGTGCTGGCGAGGAAAACCTTCCGCCAGCCGAAGCTCCCGCCGGCCCGGGGAGTGGAACCCACCCCGAACAGGTTCCAGGCGGTGGCCGATGAGCCTGAGACACCACAAGACACAACAACACAAACACAAAACCAGGTCACCCACCACCTCCCTCCGATCGTCGCGGAGTTCACTCGGAATTACGAGGAACTCTTCGAGATGCTAAAAACAGCAATCGGGGGAGGCAATTTCAAAGCAAAACCTGCTGGTGGTGACAATATAAAAATAACATTATTAACACTTGAGCACTACACCACAATAAAAACACTTCTGAACAGCAAAAACATACCCCACTACACTTTCCCCACAACGAAAACACGCAATAGAAACATTGTCATCAGGGACCTGCCGAGACGAGTGGCCCCCCAGGCGATCAAAACAGACCTGACTGCCCAGGGGTACATCGTCAAGGCGGTCCAACAGATGGGACACATAGGCAGCAAATGGCCCCTGTATCAGGTCACACTGCCAGACGTCCCACAGAACAAAAGGGACATTAAGACGATTCTGGCGGTCCCTGTGACCACTGAACCACTGCGCCGCAAAAACAGGACGGTGCAGTGCTTCAGATGTCAGGGCCTCAACCATATTGCGGCACACTGCTCAATGGCAGTGAGGTGCAGAAAATGCGCCGAGGCCCATGACACACGAACGTGTAACATTAAACACACGGACCCGCAAATAAGGTGCGCGCTGTGTGGCAAAAACCACACAGCGGGTTACCAAGGCTGCGAGGTCCATAAAAGACACACACAGCAGGCAAAGGGCGCAAAGGCCGCCCCCCACACACGAAAAGAAAACTCCATGAACCCACCCAGACACACAAGAAACCAAAACATGACAACACACACAGACAAGGCCTGGGTAAAACCAAGGCCAGACACACCAAGGGCAACATATGCGGAAGTGGTTTCTCCCCCGAGGAACCACGAAAGCATTGCCCAACCACCACAACATCAGACACCAACACAAGAACAACACCGGGTAATACACAGCAACAACGACCAGATCCAACTTGACGGAGAAGGCCCTAGGAAACCCCAGACACACTTCCCCCCCATGGATCAGTTGTTAGGCGTAATGGTGCAGACCATGAACCTCGTCATGGAAATGATGAAGGAATTCAGGGAGGCCCAAAAGCAGAACACACAGGTCCTCGCTGCCCTTCAGGCAACAGTCCAGCAGTCGCTCCCCTCTGCGACTTCCTCAGTAATATCAAAACCCCATCATGGATAGACGACCAAACATCCAAGGCCTGACAATGTGCGTCTTTAACGCAGACGGCATTGTTAATCAAGAGGTCGAGTTCCGAGAACTCATGAAGGAGTTCTCCATCGACATATGCATGATGGGGGAAACCCACCTAAAACCGGGAGTAAGAGCGACAGTTCCCAATTACGTTAGCTACCGTAAAGACAGGCCAACCCAAGGCGGAGGAGTGGCCATATATGTAAAAAGAGGGATCCCCCACCACCAGGTATTCTTACCAGCTACCAACAAAATCGAAGCAGTGGCGGTGGAAGTAACCACAGCCACTGGACCCCTAACAATTGTTGCAGTCTACCGACCCCCACATGACCAGATAGATGAGGGAGACATAGCTGCTCTAGGGCAAATTGAAGGCAAACTCGTAATAGGGGGAGACTTCAATGCCAAACACCCTGACTGGAATTCTAGAGTAACCTCCAGAGCAGGCGCCAAACTGCAACAACTAGCGCGCACCCACCACTTAGAAACATGGGGTCCAGTCGAGCCCACACATTTTCCGAAAAACGGAAGCAGGCCCGATGTGTTAGACATAGCTCTCACCAGGAGGATCGCAGGATTTGTGACCGCAAGGACAATCAACAGAATGTCCTCCGACCACAACCCAGTGATTCTAGAAGTCGATGTGGGAGAATGGGTAGCACTCCCACGGTACCAGACGTCGTACAAACGTACAGACTGGGAGCGATACCAAGAAACTGTCGCCTCTGATATCGCTCGCGCTCCGCCACCTACTGCCGAAACAGTAGAACAAGCGCTACAAGACCTAACAGGCACCATCCTGCAGGCAGCGGAAGAAGCCACCCCTCCACAAAGGGATGGCCCACCGCCACAAATACAGCTCCCGGAACACTTGTTAGCTCAAATTCGACACAAGAACAGGGTGGCAAAAGAGTGGAAGATCACCAGAAATCAGGCCACCAGGAGGCTGCTCAATCGTCTACAGAGAGAACTGAAGGTAGCGCTCAATGAGCACAGAAACCAGCAATGGCAAAACCGCCTCACAGCTCTCAAAGTAGACGATCATACACTTTGGCAAGCAACCAAACAATTCACAAAAAGACGCGCTAGGATGCCGCCACTGCACGGCGAGCGGGGACTGGTCTACAGCAATGCTGAGAAGGCCAACGCCCTCGCCGACTCCTTCGAGAAGCAGTTTCAAACGGCAGAACCCGAGGATGAAGAGCATGAAGAGGTAGTCAGTCGTCAACTGGCCGTCTTCCTCAATGCTGAGGAGGACCCAGAGGACGAACCCATACTTTTTGCCCCCGAGGACGTGGCAAGAGTAATCAGGTCCCTCCCTACAAAAAAGGCGCCAGGGCACGACAGTGTCACAAACCAGTTAGTCAAAAAACTCCCACCCACAGCGATCACACACCTCGCGAACGTCCTCAACGAGATTACTCGTTCCCGCGAGTTCCCAGCTTGCTGGAAACATGCGGAAGTGGTCGCGATACACAAACTAGGAAAAGACCCTCTATTCCCGCAGCACTACAGGCCGATTAGCCTCTTGCCAACACTCAGCAAGATCTATGAGCGCCTCCTGCTAAAACCCATACAAGAACATATTACCAGAGAGCAAATTCTGCCGGATTTCCAATTTGGATTCCGGCAGAACCACTCTGCCCCACAACAGGTCATGAGAATGGTTGAAGCAGCCACAGAGGGCTTCAACCACAGAGGCTACTGCGGGATAGTGCTACTAGACGTAGCCAAAGCCTTTGATTCAGTATGGCATAGAGGGCTACTCTACAAGTTGTACTCACAAGGGTTTCCAGGGAGCATAGTTCAGCTAATCAAGAGCTACCTCGCGAATAGGACTTTCTCCGTCAAAGTAGAAACTGCCACCTCCACCAGAAGGCGTATTCGTGCGGGGGTGCCACAGGGATCGGTCCTGGGGCCCGTATTGTACAGCTTGTACACTGCGGACACTCCGACGGCCCCCCTGGTGCACACCGCGCAGTACGCAGACGACACAGCCTTCTACACGAGAAATGCGAACAAGGACCTGGTCATTCGTAGGCTACAAAGGGTTTTAGATGACACAGAAACCTGGGCCCGTCGCTGGCGCATCACCATCAATTCGGAGAAGACGCAGGCAATGCTGATTACCCGCAGGCTCGGAAGGCGCGAACCTCCTCAACGTCCCCCCCTCCACCTCCACCTAAATGGAACCCAACTCCCCTGGCGCAGAACCGCCAAGTACCTTGGCGTAACCTTGGACTCTCGTCTTACGTGGAAACCCCACATAGACGAGGTCCACAGGAAGGCCTGCGCCAGAATGTCCATCCTATATCCTATCCTGAACACAACCAGCTCCCTTCCCTACCCAGTAGCAGTAAATGTCTACCAGGCCCTGATCCGGCCAGTAATGGAGTATGCGTGCCCTGTCTGGGGATACGCGGCAAAGCAGCACCTGGACAAACTCCAGAGGCTGCAGAACCGCGCCCTCAGAAGGGCACTACACTTACCTCTTGGGTTCCCTACAGACGACCTGCACGCCGCAGCCGAAATCCCACTCCTGAGAGAGCGTTTCCAGGATCTGGCAAGGGCCTTCTACGAGGGTTCTTCCAGATCCGGAAACGCACTCATCCACTCCCTAGGTCGGTATGACATGTCCCGCGATAAACACAAGCGCCCTATGACGATCTTCGACGACTAAGTCGAAGAGAAAATCCCAACACCCAATCCATCATCCTGTTCCATCCCATATAACACCAAACTCTCGCCTACCTCAGGCAAGTACCAGACACACTCACAACAATCATCACAAATCACAGACACCAAAAACTATAGAAAAATCACACACACACGTTCACAGGGGAGTAAAAGCCGAAAGGCTACAGACTCCCCCTCACACTTCCCCAAAGAGGGGAAAGCAAAAGATGAGTGCAGCAGAGGCTGCGCCGGCACGCACTCCGCTGCTCGACTCGCTGCCGCTCGCACCGGTCGTTTTCGTTTCCGTTTCGTGTGCACCGTCGCTAGCCCATCGCCATGTCCGGACGCGGAAAGGGAGGCAAAGTCAAGGGCAAGTCAAAGTCCCGCTCAAGCAGGGCCGGGCTCCAGTTCCCGGTCGGCAGAATCCACCGCCTCCTGCGCAAGGGAAACTACGCAGAGCGCGTCGGCGCCGGGGCGCCCGTCTACCTCGCCGCCGTCATGGAGTACCTCGCGGCTGAGGTGCTCGAGCTGGCCGGAAACGCGGCCCGCGACAACAAGAAGACGCGCATCATCCCGCGCCACCTGCAGCTTGCCATCCGCAACGACGAGGAGCTCAACAAGCTCCTGTCGGGCGTCACCATCGCACAGGGTGGTGTCCTGCCCAACATCCAGGCCGTCCTGCTGCCAAAGAAGACCGAGAAGAAGGCCTAAAGGAGGCCAGGCAATCGCAGCGCCGCGTGCTCCCCTGCACGCAACGCGCTTTGCCGGCTCGGCCCACAACAATCGGCCCTTTTCAGGGCCACCACACAAACCTACGTCCAAAGCAAAATTTCAGTCGTCCTCGCCGCACCTTGTTTTGTTTCAACTTTGCACTGTCACAGCACAGCCGCCGCCGGCGCACGTCCGCCATCTTGTCGTCCACACAGCCCGTGTGGCCCAACACACACACACACATTTTGCACGGTCGCAGTCGCCTTCCAAACCGACAACGGCAGCAATAATGACCATTGTTAAAGGGAGGCGTGTCGACACACCGCCCTCCACTCCCGCGCGCAACGGCCGTCGACACGAACGAAACAGCTGATCCGGCCGCCTATGCCCACACGCCTTGCCTCGGAAACCCCAACGCCGCCGCAAACAAACACACAGAGCCAAACCACGCAAGCAAATAATCACCGCCTCTCGCACAACAACACACAGCCCGCCATCTCCGTCGCGATCGATACAAAGACACACAAACGAAGCAGCTCCACACACAGCCAGCCACATGACACGTTTCCTTTCCTTCTCCCCTCCCAGTCACATCACGTCGCTCAAACGGAAAGAAAGAAAGAAACAAACAAACACACGCAGCAACAACACAGACTCTTTCGCACTTTTCAACTTCCGAACAGTGTGGTGGCCCTGAAAAGGGCCGTTTTCTAGTCTCTCCCACCCACAAGCACGGCCGCGGGAAGGCCAGCGCCCGCTGCGACGCAGCCTAACCGCCGAAACCGTACAGGGTGCGCCCCTGCCTCTTCAGGGCGTACACCACGTCCATGGCCGTCACAGTCTTGCGCTTGGCGTGCTCAGTGTACGTCACCGCGTCGCGGATCACGTTCTCCAGGAACACCTTCAGCACCCCGCGGGTCTCCTCGTAGATCAGACCAGAGATGCGCTTCACGCCGCCCCTGCGAGCCAGGCGGCGGATGGCGGGCTTCGTGATGCCCTGGATGTTGTCGCGCAACACCTTGCGGTGCCGCTTGGCGCCACCCTTGCCGAGCCCCTTTCCTCCCTTGCCGCGGCCTGTCATCCTTCCTTCCTCGGGCAAAGCAAAACGTGCACAAACAGCAGCTGCAGCGGCTGGCGAGTCGGCTACGGTCTGCGCCCAGCGCGCCCGCCGCCCCCCTATATAGACTCTGGCCCGCCCTCCCCCCACCACGCGCAACCGAGGGCATATAAGCGCAGCACGGAGGCGCGCGGGCCCGTTGTCAAGGCAGCACCGGACGCCGCGCCGCACCTAACCTCCACGCACGCCGCTCCGCTACCGCTACCGCTACCGCCATGGCCCGCACAAAGCAAACGGCCCGCAAGTCCACCGGCGGAAAGGCGCCGCGCAAACAGCTCGCCACCAAGGCGGCGAGGAAGAGCGCGCCCGCCACCGGAGGCGTCAAGAAGCCCCACCGCTACAGGCCGGGCACCGTCGCCCTGCGAGAAATCAGGCGCTACCAGAAGAGCACAGAGCTGCTCATCCGCAAGCTGCCATTCCAGCGCCTAGTGCGCGAGATCGCCCAGGACTTCAAGACCGACCTGCGCTTCCAGAGCTCCGCAGTCATGGCCCTGCAGGAGGCCAGCGAGGCCTACCTCGTCGGCCTCTTCGAAGACACCAACCTGTGCGCAATCCACGCCAAGCGCGTCACCATCATGCCCAAGGACATCCAGCTCGCGCGCCGCATCCGCGGCGAGCGCGCCTAAACCGCGCCGCGGCACCGCACCGCACAAACAAAAACGGCCCTTTTCAGGGCCACTAACATCTCTCCGTCGCGAGCAAACTTTGTCGGTCGCCTGCCTCTCGCCCCGCAACCCAAAAACAAAAACCACCACTTCCCGTCCGTCCGCCACACCCGCTCACTCTGCCTGCCTGCTAGCAGCGCGCAACAATCACACATCATCCCTCCCCGGCGCTCCAAGCGCACAATACCCAACGGCCGACGTCACACCGCACGGCTGGCTGGCTGGCCGGCCGCCCGCCGCTTTCGTTTCGAAAACAAAAAAAAAACCCGCACTCCACTCCGACGGCCAACGGCCAGGCAGGCGCGCTCGCTCGCTCTACACGCCGCCGAAATCCCCGCCGACTCCTTCCACATCTCAACGTGCCCCCCGTTGCAAAACATAACACACACAAAGGAACAAAACAAAGACCAGACACGACTCGACAAGACAGACATCCGAGAAGAACGAACGCAGGCAAGCCATCCAACGTATTCAAACAAAACAACGTGACAGAAAACCAACCGTCGGCCGCCGCCACAAACACGGCGACAATCAACCACGACAACAACAACACCGCTTACCGCTACCGCCGCCCACACCCGCCACCGACCCCCGCAATCCAACCACCACGGCACGCAAACAGCATCCCCACGGGCATACAGACAGACACCCACACCAAACGCAACACGACAATCAAAACCTTCCCCGACGTGCTTTGATGGCCCTGAGAAGGGCCGTTTTGGGCCGCGCGTCTCTTGCGCGCCACTAGACGACGACGGGGGGTGGGGACGACGGAGTCAAGCGCCAAACCCTTCCTTTCCCATCTCTTTCTCCTCTACTCTACTCTACTTCTTCTTCTTGGGCGAAGCCTTCGCCTTAGACGGCGTCGTCGCCTTCTTCGGGCGCGGCGCCTTCGGCTTCTTCGTCGGAACCTTGGCGGCCTTCTTCGCCTTCGACGGCGACTTGGCCTTGGCCGGCTTGGCCGCAGCCGCCTTCTTCGCACCCGCGGGAGCGGCCGACGCCGCAGACGCCTTCTTGGCGGCGCCCGCCTTCCGACCGGTCGCCGCCTTCACGCCACCAGCCTTCTTTGCGCCGGCCGCACGGGCGCCCTTCTTCTCCTTGCTGGCCGGAGCGGCGCGCTTCTTCTTGGCACCGCCAGCACGAGCCTTGCCGCCCTCGGCCGCCCCCCCGCCGCCGGCGCCGGCAAGCTTGAACGAGCCGGACGCGCCCTTCCCCTTCGTCTGCACCAGCTCGCCCGCCACGACGGCCGACTTGAGGTACTTCTTGATAAACGGCGCCAGCTTCTCCGCGTCCAGCTTGTAGTGCGCGGCTATGTACTTCTTGATCGCCTGCAGCGACGACCCGCCGCGCTCCTTCAGACTCTTGATGGCGGCCGTCACCATCTCAGAGGTGCGCGGGTGCGCAGGCTTGGCGCGCGGCTTCTTCGCAGACGACGCAGACTTGGCCTTCTTCGTAGTGCCGGTGGCGGCGGGTGCCGCAGCAGTCTCGTTCGTAGCCGCCTGATCTGCCATTTCGACGACGCGCGTAACACACAGCGAGAGCGAGCGGGACGGCAGGCACGCAAGCACAGCACAGCAGCAGAGCAGAGAATGAGATGCTCAGGTTGTTATAGTGTACCGAAGTTCCACTGGGCTGTGCCCGTCTGACTTCAAGTTATGCGCTTGGGGATTTATGAAAGTGAGGTATTGTGCTATGTGCGTGTTTTTATGTAAATGTTTGTTCTGTGTGTGGGTAAGTGTTCTCTAAATGTCTCTAAATTGACGGGTGAGTGTTAGTTTTGGGCGCTTATGTTGAAAATCGGGGTGTTCGCGACCTAAATTTTGTATGAGGTTGTGGGGCGATGTTTGTGCTTTCTCATATAGTTTGGTGGACTTCTCCTTTATGAGGGAGTATATGGTTGGGTGGCCTAAAAATTCTCTAATTTGTGTGTTTCGGACGTATCTGTCAGCGCCTGTGATGACTCGGAAGGTTTTGTTCTGGAGTCGCTGTAATCGTGCCAGCGTGGTGTCTGACGCCATGGACCATACTTCCGATCCATACAAGATGGCCGGTAGCATGAGCTGGCGCCAGAGAAGCATTTTGCAGCTTAGGGTGAGGCCGTCACCCTTTAGGAGGGGGTATAGCTGCGACAGGAGGGCGCAGCCTTTGTTGGCAGTTTTGTGGACGTGTTGTTGCCACGTAAGACGCCTGTCTATTTCGAGCCCTAAGTATGTAATACGGTTACGCCAGGCTAGGTCCCGACCACCAATGGTGAGTTGTTGGTCTGGGAGTTTCAGCCTGGTCGTAAAGTATATTGCTTGGGATTTCTCGGGGTTAATCTTGATTTTCCAAATGTTGCACCACTGAGTGATGACGTCGAGGTGTTCTTGTAGCTTGCGTCGTATGAATGCAAGGTTACGACAGCTCCTGAAGATTGCTGTATCGTCGGCGTAGAGAGCAATCCCTCCGCCGACCTGCTTGGGTATGTCGTTAGTGTAGACTGAGTATAGAACGGGACCCAAGACCGAACCCTGCGGTACTCCGGCCGCAATCGGTCGTGTCTGGCTCGATCTCGATCCACTTCTTACGAAGAATTGACGCTCCGCAAGAAATGAATCAATGATCTGTATTAGATGTCCTGGGCACCCTATTTGGTCTAGTTTATATATTAGGCCATCGTGCCAGACGCGGTCAAATGCCTTCTCTACATCCAGGAACACTGCTCCTGTAGATTCTCTCTTTGCCCTGGCCAGGCAAATGTGCTCTACCAAGCGCAGGCATTGTTGGGTTGTGGAGTGTTCAGAGCGGAATCCAAACTGCTTGGGCATCAGGATGTTGTGTGCAGTAAGGAAGTGTTGAAGGGGTGAGAGGATGAGCAGCTCGAGTATTTTACTCATGCCATTTAGTAGGGAGATAGGTCTATAGCTTTCTGGAAGGAGCAGGTTTTTATTAGGTTTGGGGAGGGTGATTACTTTCGCAGTTTTCCACACTGAGGGGAAGTAGGTGAGCTTTAGGCAAGCGTTGAAGACGCTTGCCAGAAATGTTATGGCAGGAGGTGGAAGGTGCTTTAGGAGTGGGCTGCGGATGCGGTCAGGGCCAGGAGCTTTGTGGTTTCCCTGACGCTTGATAAGTGCGCATATTGTCGGCTCGTTTACGGGCACGAATTCTGTATTTGGGCGCGTATTTCTAATCTGAGTCACTCGTCCGACGACTAATCTTTCCTGCCTTTCACTCTCGTCATCGTCGATGACGTGAGTTCGGAATTGTGACTCTAGTGATTGTGCCATTATTTCCGCCTTATCGTGATCTTCATACACTAGACCGTTCACGCCGTGGAGTGGCCTGTTCTCTCTGGTGGGGGTTTTCCGCTGCCGGGCTATTCGCCAGATCTTGCGTTTGCTGCTCTCTGTTTCGGCGGTTTGTAATATCTCCTCCCAGCAGCGGCTCCTGTGCTCCTGCAGTCGGAGTTTCACATGATCCTCCAGTCGCCGCAGCCGGCGGCGGTCAGCTGGGTCGCGGTGACGCTGCCACAGCTTACGCAACCTGCGTTTGGCGACTATGAGGTCCCAGATGTCAGGGGGCAGGTCCCTGGCGCCAGGCTCTGTGGTGAGCCTGACGCTTGTAGCGCGAGCACAGGCGTGGAGGGCGTCTGTGAAGTTGGTGATTGCTTCGTCTATCTCTTCTTTTGTTTCCATCTGTGGGATTTCCTCCACGTGCTCACCCACCAGGTATTTGTATCGGTCCCAATTTGTTATTACTTCTGTTTTTGCCATCCTCCCGGCTTCGTCTTCGACACTGGCTATGTCCAGAACGACCGGGTTGTGGTCAGAGTTCAGCTCGTAGTGCACAGTGACTGTCGCGTCGAGAGCAAAGTTTTTAACGACAAAAATATCCAGGATATCCGGGTTTTTTGTCGGGTCCGCAGGGATATGCGTAGGCTCGTCGGGTGCGATGACGCTGAGGGCGGCACGCCTCTCGACGAGTCCATGCAATCTCACACCACTTCTGTTCTCGGCGCGGCAGCCAAAGGCCGCATGTTTCGAGTTTAGGTCCCCTCCCATAATCACACGAGCGCCAGTACCCAGCAGAGCCTGAAGGTCCTGTGTCAGTATGGTGGTGCCCGGGGGGTGATAGGTGGAGATGATGGTGTATGGTATGTTTTGAATTTTTATTTCTATACCGGCTGCCTCGATGCTGGGTGTCTGCGGTAGGTCCACTGTGCGGAAACACCTTCTGCCTTTTACAAGGACCGCTACTCCGCCGCGCTCGCGGCCTACGCGGTCTACTCTATGGATGGAGTAATTTCTCACAGAAAAGCGGTCCTTGGGCTTAAGGTGGGTTTCCGTCAGGCACACAACGTCGATCGCATACCGGTCTAGAAACTCCTCTAGGATATGTTTTTGTGTTTTTACGCCATTGGCGTTAAAATTTAAAATGGTGAACTTCCTGGATCTAGGGGGATCCATTTAAAAGCGTCGAATAATGAAATTGCTCCCTCTGCGAGGGCCATGAATTTACTTAGGCCATCAGGCGCCGCCCGCACGCGCGCCATGGTGTCCCTAATTGTAAACATGATGTTTGTCAGGCTGAAGCCCGCAAACAGTTGGCGCAGCTCGTCAAAGACGCCGAGCGGCGTCCCTGGCTGCTGGCCAGCAGCCGACTGAGGCGGCGCGGCAGCTGCGGGTGCCTCAGTGCGCTGGTGACGTGGAGGGGGAGGCCAGGCGGCAGCTGCCGTCGGGGCGCGTGGTGGGGGAAGCGAGGGAAAGGCATCTCGCCCCGGCACAGTCGCTCTGCGGCTGCTGGCGGAGGCAGAGCTAGCTGCCTGCGCGTTGGCCGCAGATGTTAGCGGCGGCGTCGTGGAGGCGGAAGCGCCTCGAGACAGGGCAGCACCGTTTACCGACCGAGGGGGGCGGGTGGACATCAACTGTATTCGTGTGGGGCATCGGCTGTAGTTCGCCGGGTGATCGCCCCCACATAGGGCGCATTTTGCCGGGGTTGCACGGCTCTTCTTACATGTGTTTGTCAAGTGTGGGCCGGCACACTTGACACACTTTGGAGGATGGTGACACTGCTCTGCAGAGTGGAACAACTGCTGGCATTGGTGGCACTGGACAGGACCTTCAGGTTGGCGATACCTCTCTACCGTAACCTTGCAGTTCATGAACAGCTCGATTTTTAGGAGTTCTCTATTTCTCTCATCTGGGTGTAATATTACTTTGAAGGAAGCTCTCTTCCTGCGCCCCTCTCCCGGGTTGCTCGGGTCAGATGCCTTGGTCTCCTGTTTGACCTCGATAACCCTGAAGTGACGCGCAAGGAGAAGCTCCTTTATCTCCGCGGGATCAGTGTCACTGGGGAGACCTTTGATCACCGCCTTGTACGCGTTTTTCTCAGTGACCGGGTAAGTGTGGTAGGGTATTTTCTTCTGCGTGAAATAGGCAGTAAGAAATCTGTAGTCGGGCAGGGTTGACGGTTGAAATTTTACGGAGGACCCCCTGCATGAGGTATTTAGTCCTCCTTTTAGTTGAGGGGCGACCTCCTTTATGATTTTCATCGTACCGTTTACGATTGTGGCAAGAATTGGGGGCACCTTTTCCCGTTTCGGCCTCGATTGCGTTTGCGCGCCCGAGGTCGAGGGACGGGTAGGCATTGTTTCGGTCATTTCCGCTCCGTCGGTGTCAATCGGAGCGAAACTATTTGATGTTGGTATATTTGCGATAACAGCTTCACCCCCTACTTCCATGTCATCACTCCCAGGTTGCTCTGTTTCCTCAGCGAGCCGGCTTGGGGCCGGACGCTTAGGCGCTGGCATTACGTCCGAGTCTTGTACGCGTGTTTTTGCTTTGCTAATGGCTGAAGTTGGTTGGCCGCGGGTACCCAGTGACTGGGTGCCGCAGCGGACTGGGGCTTTGGGCTTACCCAAGATGACTGTGTCAGCGGAACTTGAAGTCTGACATTTACTGCCCAGGGGCACTGGTTGTTCGTTCGTTGGCACCGTTAGGTATCCCCGAACAGCGCCAGCCCTACCATTGACTGCACGCGGGTTACCGGGTAGTACCACGGACCCTGGCGCAGGAATTTCCCTACTCTTGGAGGAGCAGGGAGGATGCCCTGCGGCAGTATCTGGATGATTCACGTCTGAGGCAGATCAGACGACCGGTGAACTAGAAAACCACGGCCCTCGCCGCCACCGCGCTGCCAGTAGACCGGCAGCCGCTGCACGACAAAGGGACCACGTAAGCGTCCTACCACGTCAAATTTGCGGCGCAATCGCTAAGCGTGCGCACCCACACACGACAATTTTTGCTTGCGTTGTGCACGCACAACGCACACGACAAATTTTGCTGTGCTACGGCTAGCGTAGCGCTCCCAAGGGATCTCCCAGCAGCGCGCGGCAGTATAGCGTCCGCTCACGGCCGATCCACCCCCTCGAATGAGCGGCAGAGAATCATTTTTTTTTTTTTTTTTTTTTTTTTTTTTTTTTTTTTTTTTTTTGTGTCACGTGGTGTTTTACAGTTCCTTCGGCTTTGCCGAATCTACGTGTATTTGTATGGTTTGGTTTGTTGTTCTCTGTGATTAAATTTTTATTTACAAAAACAAAATCGTAGGCATTGGAGGGCATGGTCGGTAACAATAAGGCCTTGCGGCCCCCGACCATCCTCGATTTTTGAGGCGTGGGTTCTGTGCAGTGGGTGCAGCGGGTGCTGCTTCCCACTGCTTTCCTTTTGTGAAGTTTGCCAGTCGGCCGCTCGGCGAGATGAGGTCGTCGTTCCGTGGCGGCCGCTGTGCCCGTTGTTCCGCCGCTTGCCCACTGGGTACGGCGTCGTACATTTGAGGATCTGCGTCTTACTTTAACATTAATTTTTACAACATTTGTCAAGTGGTTAACTCTAGTTTATTCTATATAGCTAAGGGTGGTCGTGCAGCCGACAGAGAGTGGGGGAGGGGCTTGGTGATTGCATCTTAGACTTAGTTCTGGTCCTACGCTAATAATCAGCAAGAAAATTTAAAACTAACAATTAATGCACAAATAATAGACATGTTCCTATTTCCTATTGGTTTCTACCACGAGAGCATGGATTTTTAAGGACAATTACAGTGTATTATGTTAAACTAAAACGACATCTTATTAACTATTGTGTTTTTACTATTGCTTACTACTTCCTTACTAGTCTACGGGGGCTTCTATGATTCGGCGTGGCACTCTCTGCCTGTGCCACGTTCGGGGTATCACAGTACCTGTGCCCCTGAGTTGTCTGCAGTTTTCTCTGGTTTGTTCAAGTTTGTCAAACAGTGTCGTTACCAGTCTTTGCACTGTGTCTTGTATCCTCTCGACTTCCACTGTTTCATGGAGTTCTTGTACGGGTGTCCACGGTGGGGCGTCCAGAATCCACCTTAGCACTTTATTTTGCACCCTTTGCAATTTTTTGTGGTTTGTCTGGCACGTGATTCCCCACGCAGAACACCCGTACGTTAGTGCTGGGAGGACGGTTGTTTTGTACAGTGTTCGTTTAGTTTCCATCCACATCTCCCTGCTGAGGAAGAAGGGCAGGAGGGCTTTTGCGAGGTTTATACCTCTCTCTCGCTTTTCCCCGATGTGAAGGTGAAACAACATCTTTTTGTCTAATGTTACGCCCAGGTATTTCACGGAGTCTCTCCACGGTAGTTCCTGGGCGTTTAGGGACAGCTGGTTTCTGAGTACCGGCCGCTTCCTTGTGAAGTAGACAGCTGTAGTTTTGTCTGCGTTTAATGTCATTTTGTTTCCCCTACACCAGTCTTCTACCATGTCTAGCTGCCTTTGGAGGCGTGCTATGTTTGAGTGGTGCTGCCTGCCACTCGTGTAGAAGGCTGTGTCATCCGCGAATTGGGCTATCCTGGCATGCGGTGACAGGGGGATGTCGTTTGCGTATATGTTGAAAAGTGTAGGTGATAGCACCGACCCCTGGGGTATGCCGGCCCTCAGGGTCTTTCTTGAGGAGCGTTTTCCGTCTACCTCAACAAGGAACGTCCGGTCTGTCAGAAAGCTGTCTATTAGTTTTGTGTACACATCGGGGATCGTCGTGTTGTGGTGTATCTTATAGGTTAAGTTGTCATGCCAAACCTTGTCGTAAGCCTTTTCCCAATCGAGGAATACTGCTGCTGTTGAATTTGTGTAGTTGAAATTGTGTGTGATATGTTCTGTTAGTCGAAGGACTTGTAGCTCTGCAGAGACCTTTTTCTGGAACCCAAATTGTTCCGGTCTGATGGTTTCATCGTCTATGAGACATTTGTTGATCCTGTCCAATACTACCCTTTCAAGTGTTTTCCCCATTGTGGAGAGTAAACTGATTGGGCGGTGGTTCGCCGGTAGTTTTGGGTCTTTCCCTGCCTTTGGGATTGTAATGACTTTTGCTGCCTTCCAGGCCGCAGGGAATTTTTGTAGCAGCATGCAGCTATTTATTATGCGTGTTAGCAGGACTAGTGGTTTCCTAGAGAGGTTCTTTAGATGCAAATTTGAAATTTTGTCTAGTCCTGGTGCGGATCTGCCCTTTCTGCAGGCTATTATTTTCTTTATGTGTGTCGGTGTTGTGAGTTCTGGTGCTGTTTGTGTCGGTGTGTCTCGGAGATTTTGAACTGTTTGTGTGACATTCTCTTCCTCAAGTTGTTCTGCAGCTGTGAGGTCGATCTGTGGTGTTGTGTTTTGCTCCTCGTACGTGTCCGCAAACAGTTCGGCTTTCGACAAGGCATCAAACACAGTTCCCTGGGGTCCTAGCATAGCCCTTTTAGCTGGTCGCTGCTGTCGAATGTGTTTGACTAGTTGCCACTCGTCCTGGGTTTGGAGGCAGAGTGTCTCCATCCTGTCTTCCCAGGTTTCCGCGCGCCATTCTTTCAGCCGCTTTTCAAGCTCACGAGACAGTCTGTTCATTTCTCTCCGCTCCCGCGGGTCCCTGCTTCTTTGCCACAGCTTTCTGTGTCTGTTTTTCTGGCATCGAAGTTCCCGCAGTAGCGGAGGGAGTTCTGTTTCGTGTCTATCCGGTAGTGTTGTGGTTATCCTGGTCTGTTTTATGGCTTTTTGTATCTTGGTAGTCAGGTATTCGACAGCGTCGTCCAGCTTTTCCTCTGACGACAGGTCCAGTGTTGGGTCTATTGTGTCTGTGAGGACCCTGCGATACTGTTCCCAGTTCATGTCTATAACTCTTCTCGGAATGTCCGGGATAGAGTTTAGCCTGCGGAGTTTCACTAGTACCGGATTGTGGTCCGACGTTAGGTCCTGGATCGTATCTAGCGTGACGTCGTCTCCAATGTTTTTCGTCAGCAGTACGTCCAGGACGTCCGGTCTTTGTCCGGCTATGAGTGGGACGTGTGTCGCGTCGTCTGGGCCGCGGACGATGTAGTGGTACGCGTCCTCCAGTTGCAGGAGTTTTGTTCCTTTGGGGTTCGTTGTGCGGGAATTCCACGCTGGATTTTTAGCGTTTAGGTCCCCGCCCAACGCCACCCTTTGGTGTCTGTCGAAGATCACTCTGAGGTCTTCTTCCAGTAGCTGGCGGTTTGGGGCTAGGTATGCTGCCCCCACCGTCAGTTTCCCTCTTTCTGTGTTTATTGTGACCAGAGTGACCTCGATGTCCTGCACTGGCGGCGCGGCCACCACATCGTGTGGGATTTTCCGTTTTAGGAACACGGCCGTACCGCCTCCTCGTTGATTTTGTCTGTCTGTGCGGTATCCCGTCATGTTCCGCAGTTTAAAAGTATCGCAGGGCCGGAGGTGTGTTTCGGAGACTAACAGGACGTCCACATTGTGTTCCGAAATGAACGTCTGTAGCTCCGTCTTTTTGTTTTTGATACCGTTTGCATTCCATATGCAGAGTGTTGTGTCAGTGTTTTGTCTGCCTCGTTGCGCCATCTTTACATGAACGCACTAAGCAGACCCTGTAGTATTATTTGTGTCTTTTCCGTCCTGTCCGATGTTTGACGGAGCGCGTTTGCCGTGTGTAGTATTGTTGTGACGATGTTTGTGTC
Source organism: Schistocerca serialis cubense (assembly GCF_023864345.2). Classification (NCBI taxonomy): domain Eukaryota; kingdom Metazoa; phylum Arthropoda; class Insecta; order Orthoptera; family Acrididae; genus Schistocerca; species Schistocerca serialis. The sequence goes on along the minus strand of NW_026048529.1, from coordinate 221,853 downwards.
CTGCTCGAGGGAACGGATTGTGTTTATGATCACCCATAGGGCGTCCACGAGCAGTCCTTTTTCATTTGTGTGTGGTGTGTCAGTGGTTTCCTGTTTATTTTGTGTTGTCTCTTTTTGTATTTGTGTTTGTTTTCTCGTGTTTGTCTGGGTGTGATTTGGTGTAGTGTCGGTCGGTGGTGATGTTAGTGCCTCTCTGAAGGAGCGGCGGCGAGGTGTTGGCGTGTTCTTGTCTGTGTCTGCCACCTCCGCGTGTGCGGCTGCGGCAATGTCCGGATGGACCTGTCGTCGCGCAGGGAGAGGTGGAAACTGTGGTCTTGTTTGTTGTGAGCGTGGGGGGCGTGGGGAGCGTGCGCCCTCTGCTGTGTGTGTGTCTGGTCTGTCTGCTCTGTGTGTCGCTTTTTCTGTTTCGTCAGTTGTCGACTGTTGTATTGTTTCCCCTGTAGTGGGGACTCTTTCTGGGAGGGTTTCCCTGTTTGTTTGGTCGTCATGTTTCGTCTGTGGTGTGTCTCTTAACACCTGGTTGGGGTCTGTCCTCGTTTTTCTTCCGTCCTTTCTTTTGTCTTGTCGGGGTTGTCTGTTTTTCGAGGGCGCACGCTGATTCTGCTGTCCCTCTGTCGGCTGTCTGGGGCGGTGTATGTACTTTTGGTGTTCCGGGCAGCCTTTCCAAGATGCTGGGTGGTCTCCGGAGCACAGTACACATTTTGGCGGTTCGCTCTCTGGCTTCCGGCAGTCTTTTGTGGCGTGAAGGCCCGCGCACTTTACGCACCTCGCCGGCATATTGCAATAATTTGCCGTGTGCGTTAGGCGCTGGCAGCGGTGGCACTGCGCGCGACCTTCCTTGGGACGGTAGGTTTCTACCGTCACCTTCGTGTGGAGGATGTACCGCACTTCGTATATCCTCTCACCGCCCGAGCCGCTGGGAAGGGAGACTTTGTACGTTGGCTCGCGGATGAGCCTTCGTGAATTGCGTGCTCGTTTTTTAAATTGGTGCACGTAAGTAGGTCTGAAGCCTATTTCTACAAGAGCCTCTCGTAGTTCCTCCTCTAGTACTTGGGCTGGTAGGCCGTGGACGACCACGTGTAAATCCCTTTTCTCGGGCGGTTGGTGGTTGTAGTGCGGTACCTCCCTTTCTCTTAGAAAGGCTGCCGCGGCGTAGTAGTCACTTAGGGACTCGAAATTGTACTTTACTGAGTCACCCCGGAAAATGGCCTTTAGGGGGCCTGATATCTTGTCTTTTATCGCTTTGTTAAGTTTTGTGTATCCCTCTAGTTGGTACACCACTATTGGTGGGACATTTCTGGGATTTGTCTCGTCCTCTCCGCTGTCGGTGGACTGTTGCTGACCCTCGGCGGCGGGAGTCGAGTTGTCGTCGTGCGACGTAGCGGTTGGAGCTGTTGATGTTTCCCTTTGTGGAGTTTGTTGTGGTGGCGGCGGCGGGTTGACGTCTGGGGTGGCGGTTGTCTCGCCTTCCTCATCCGAGTCCCCCAAGGCGTCAAAACGGTTGGGACTCTCGAAACTGTGCGGTAGTTTTGTGGGGATTTGTGATTTCCTTTTCCCTGCCCCTTGATGTTGTCGTGGGGTGGAGTTAACTGAGGTGTTTGTCATCGTCGGTCTGCTCGCAGATGCGGAAGTCGACGCGACGCGGTTGTTTGGGCTTTTACGCGTGGGTTTCGTGATGCCGACGCGGGTGCCTTTTATGTTCTTTGGTGGTGCGGACAGAGCGCTATTTTGGCGGCTCTGTCGGGCTGTGTAGTATTTTGCGCTTGCCGGTTTGGCAAGCTTCTTTTTAGCCATTTCTTTCGCTAAAAATTCAGTCTCCTTTTCACGTCCCCGCTGTTCAGCCGGGGAGAGGAGTTGTGGTGTTGTGTTGTTTAATTGGGTCTTTTCCCCGTCTGGTGTTTTGTTTTGTGCCAGTTTTGGCTGGGGTCCAATTTTCCCCATTTTCTGGCTGGTGGAGGGGGTAGTTAGTATAGCTCACGGAGAGGGCATTTTCTCCTGTGGTTGTGTGGGAGACTATTTTCCCTGCTCGCGAAATTCACTTTGCCCTAATTTCTTTAGCCTGGCCTGGCAAAGCGCGGGCTTGTCCCGCCGCGGCAGGGGCCCTGACCTTGCAGCGTTCCCTATGCTATCAAGGTCCCTACTATTCCGGCTTTCCAGAATATCTCGCCTATCTGTTTTTCGGTACAAGTGGGCACGACAATTTTGCCTCTTCTTTGGCGTCCCCGGCGGCGTAGGCGGCGGCTGAGGCACCCCAGCTGCTGCGTGGCGGAGCGGCGCGGCGTGCGGACGACCTCACGCTACGGCGGCTCAGCCTCGAGTCGGCAGAGAATCACAAGGCCCAGCCAGTGTCGCGGGCGGGCGCGGACGGCCGAGAGAGCGGCCGCCACTCTGCGCGCCGCCGCGCCGCGCCTCCCGCGCTTGCTACCGCCCAACGTCCGACAGCCTGTGCGGAGCAGCCCCAAACCTGCGCCACAACCGCCCGCGCCTTTCAAACCACCGAGGATGGGGCTACACACAGCCACACCACAGTCGCCAACCAGTCGCCACGGCAGCGCCGCAAACCACGGCCAAACTGCAGCTACCGCGCGCTACAGCCTGGGTCGGCCCGCCGAGAATCGCCGCCCCCGCCCAAATGCCGCCCCCACAGCCCCAGCCGACGACCCGCCACAATGGCCAAACCTTCGGCAAAACTCCCACACCGTCGCCGCGGCAGCCCGGCCAGCGCGGCCGGCGCCACAGCCACACAAGCCGAGGCGTGCGGCGATGACGGCCGTGCAAACGCGCCTCCGCCGCCCCATCGCCTTCCGTCGCCCTCCCGCCGTTTCCCGATCGGCCCGCAGCCGTCGGGCCACATCGCGCGCCGTCCTCCTCCTCTCGCCCGCCAACATTCACAGCCGTTTCTCAACAATTGCCCGCCGCAAACGGACGCCGCCTGCGCAACAGGCGCCGCCGCCCCTCGCCGCTTCCGACCCACAACCCCTCGACCGAGGCAAACCGCAATCCGAATCTACAGACCAACCCAATCTGCCGTCAAGCACACACGACAGCCGACCTTACACGTTACGCGTTACACATTACGTTTACACGTCTACGTTAGGTTAGGTTAGGTGGACGTGGGTTAGGTTAAGGGGACTTGGGTTAGGTTAAGCGTCAAACTTAGGTTAAGCATTCAAACACGTCAGGCGTCAGAGGTTAGGTTAGGTTAGGTTACACGTTAGGTTAGGTTAAGGGGTCAGTGCTAGGTTAAGAAGCGTCAAACGTAGGTTAAAAAAGCGTTCAAACGTGAGGCGTGAGCCGGACAGCTTACCTTACGTAGACGTTAGGGGCTCACAGGCTGAGCTCACCTCGCCACACCACAGGTTAGGTTCGGTTCGGTTCGGTTCGCTCGGCTCAGCGTAAAGCGCCGAGGTCAGGGTTACGTTCGTTCACCTTCGGGCGCCACACTTTCGGTTGAAAGGTCGCGACGGGACGACGTCGGCAGGCACGCCGCAAACGAACAAAAACGTACAGACGACGTCGGAAACCGCCGACAGACGGGGGAGCAGCACGACCACGACCAGACACCGAGCGCGAACCAGACACACGCGAACCACCCCCACCGGCCAAAGGGCACCACACAACAACCCAGAGCACCACGTGTCGACACCAGAGCAACCCGCCGCTCACGCGACATGGCTGGCACCGAAGGGCAACCGCCCGCAACTGCGCTTTCCGCGCCGGCCCGGATGCACGTCGTGCTACAACAACACCACTACCGTACACAGCCGCTGTTCACAACATCACTATCAATGGCGCGCCCGCGGCTCGCCGCCGTCGCAGTCGCAGCCCCAACGCCAGCACTTTTGCACCACCATTCACACGCACCGCAACACAGCTCGCCGACACAGCCGAACAAAACAAACACCACACAACAACAACAGCAACAACGCCGCCGCCTCTACTTGTGCCGGCGACCCACCCCGCCGATGGCGCACCTTTCGCCAGCCGGCAATCGACACACACGCACCCACCCACCGGGGCCCAGTGCAAAAAAAAAAACACACAAAAACAAAAAAACAAAACAACACAAACGACACGGGAAGCGCACACCGCCACTTCGCGCGCACGCCACCAACCAGTCGTCGTCTCAAAATAACAAACACAAACAAAATAAACTAACAACTAGGGCAACACAAAACAAAAACGCCTCGCACGAACCGCCCACAAAAAGGACAAGCACACGCACAGCCTCTGCTGACGACCACGACGCAGCGGCACGCTGCTCCTGTCCCGCGCCCCGCGCCCCACTCGATTCACAACTCACGCGACACCGTCAACGACGGGCTCGCTTCCCGCAACCTACCACCTTTCCGCCACGACGCACAGCCCCAGCCCCACCCGACGACTGCACTTTCACCACCGCCTCCCCCTTCCCCCCCAAAACACACACACACACACACACACACAGCCAGCCAAAAACGCACTCGCGACCCACACATGCACGTGCATCGGCACACGCCAACCAGTCAACGTCGACAACCACACGCCACGCAAGGCTCGAAACGAAAACGAAACCGGCGTCCTTCCACGTTGCCATCAAGCTACGCGACACAAGACACAAGGAACCAACACAACAGCCGGCCCCACTAATTCCCACTCTCACGCCGCAAAAAGCACACCGAAACCGCCAAACACGCACGCACATTCCCCTTCGCACTGACACCACCGACCGGCTCGCTACCACACACCTCTCGGCAGCCGTTTCACGCCAATTCGCCACACAGTCGACAAGCGCCCGCCCTGTACGGCACACGCAACGACGCAGCGCAGCAAAGGGCGCCCGCAACACATACCTCTCCGCCGCCCGACGCGCCAACCGCCACACCACACCGCCAGCCACTCGCAAATTGTGCACTGCCACCAGCCACACGTCCAACACGCCGCGCCGCCTCCGGCCACCCGCCAGGGGGCGCTCACGTCCGCGACAACAGCGCGGCCCGCCGGGCCGGGCCGAACCGAACCGAGCCGCCGCTGCTCTGCACTCGGCACGGCCACACCCTGCTGCAGACCGGGCTCGTCCCTCTGTACGCGTCTGCCTGCGCATCAACACAACACGACCTTTTTTTTTTTTCTCTCTCTCTCTACCGCCATCCCTTCTTCTCGCGTTTTACTCGTTGTTGCAGCAGCGGCGCACACCTACACATCCACAGCCCCAGCCGAGCCGGCCTCACCTCAGGGCCCGCCGCCAGCGTCTCCTCCTCGGGCACAGGTGCGGTGCTGTGGCCGCCCATCCAACCGCATTGCTGGCCGTCCAGCCACCAGGCGTTCCCACTGCCGCGAGCCACGCCGCGCACCGACCCTGCTGCAGAAAACGAAGCATAGCCAGAGACCGACCGATACACAAAGCAAGCCGTCGCCTCGCCTCTTGTCCTTCCTGCCTTCCTTCCGCCCCCGCCCTTCTCACACCACCGCCTCTCCACTTTCGCCCCCCCCTCCTTTTTTTTTTTTTTTTTTTGTTTTCTTCTTTCTTTCTTTGGCCCTCTCTCCTTCCCGCCATGGCGGTTACGGCACCGCCTGCAGCGGCAGATTTTTTGCGCCCACACGCCTACTCCTACCACCATTAACCTTGCCCTGCCCTGCCCTGCCCTGCCCTGCCCTGCCCTGCCCATCAACGTCGCAGTCGAACCGACGCTTGCCAACACACTGCCCACGTTCCTTTCTCTTTTCGGCCTACGCCCATTACGCGCCGCCGCCACAGCACCTTCCCTTCCCACAACACACCGACGTCATCACACGCACCCAAAACAGGGGCCACGACCGTGTTCCTCGCCCACTCCCATCCCGCACGGTACGCACATTCCCAACTACTACCGCGCACCCTCCCTTTCCAATCTGTGTGTCTCTGTGTCTGTGTCCTGTCCGCGCGTGACGCCTCTCAACATCCGCCGTCCCCCGTCCCGTTTTCGCCCCCATGCCGTCGTCGCGCCGCCTCCGCCCCTGTCCGCCCCGCACCACACCATACACCGCTGCTTGTCCCGGCCGTTGCCACCAAAGGCGCCGACCGCAAACGCGCCACGCCGCAGCCCCCGTGCGTCTCGCGCTCGCTTGCATCTCCGTGCCGACGCTGCCTCTCTTCCCGCTCGCACTCGACCTCGACAACACAGTCTTTGGCTCCGCCACTGCGTGTTCCGGTGGTACGCACGCTGCAACACGTATGTATTCATTACCAGAGCGATGGCGAGGCATGACAGCATCTCTGTCTGACCAGAGAGTTCTTTATCGCTGCTAGTCGGCGCTTGGACCGCGCCAGACGACAGTAGTGGCACGCACCGGGTCGCCAGGAACAGTTGTTATATATATATATTGTAGCGCGAGTCGGGAGAGGTAGTAGTCGGTCGACAGTAGTAGCGGGTGGACGGTTGTACTGAGCGGGCGTCGGCGGCGTGCTCTGCTCGTCTCGCGACTCTGGTCACGGTTCGGGACGATGTATAGTCTATTGTGTTATAATCAAAAGGTGGTGTGACGCTGCATTGCGCAAATCTGATAACGTATGTTCATTGTACTTATTTTGTTCAACAACAAAAGCCCCACTATTACTTTTTTTCTAAAGTAACTTTTGTCTCTTAACGAAAAACATTCACTTTTTAAAGACTACTTCCTATGGCATTTCCCTCCAAGGAGTGCAATTAATTACCAGCCAGCACTCATTCATTGCACACAGCTGTGTAAGGGGTATCTACAATTGAGGAGCGGATATAAATGCAATTTTTTGTTTTTTTTTTTTGTTTTTTTTTTTTTTTGTGTGTGTGTTGTAACCTCCCAGCAACATTTAAAATAATGGACAATGTTATTTACGGATGCTAATGGACATTGCGCTAATTGTAACCTCGCCCACAATGAGAGGTATTGAAAATGGCAACAAAAATGTGAAATTCGCAATCTGACTCAAATATAAAGTCTTCACACAACATTTAAAAACGTCCGTTCAGTGACAAGAAACTTCAATTAAACCGAAATATCGGTCTTTGGCCCTGTGCAAAACAATCAGAATTAATGTCTTACCTCCGAATAAATGGATGTCACATTTCTGCTCTGGTTGTTGCGCAGCGCTTGGAGGAACTGCATTGCAAATAATAATATTCTCTTTTTTTGTGATTTTAGTGACATTTTTCTTCAAAGAAGTGGAATGAAATGTGAAGTGCAACGAACTCTTTAGTTCAATAAACAATTAAATGTTTGAAAAATGCTTTTGAAATAAAAATTATTACTGGGGAACTTGTTGGAGAATAATTACAATAAATACAATTTTTCATTATCTAATGATTATATTAATTAACAGTATACCTTATTCACCATCTTGACCAGTGTTGCCGACCGCCTACATCACACAACCGCACTCGGCTGCTACTACTGACCGACCGCTCTGCATGACGACTATTAGCGTACTGCACGCGACGACTACTGACAGAGTACAGCCCTCAACTACACAGAGCTACGGACTCGCAACGACTACTGACTGACTGACTGACTGAGAACCGCTCGCAACACTCGCGCAGTCCAGCGCAAACTCTCTGGTCACAGATGCTACAATGTCTCGCCATCGCTACTATGTTACATACGTGTTTCAGTGTCTTTTTCATTGGGGTAACGATCTTTGGCTCTTTTTATTCTGAATACAGGGCCAAAGGTCAACGCTGCTGCCCTTATACAATTTATCAGGTTTCATTATGTCTGTTGCAATGTTACATACGGTTCACTCTTTCATTAATATTATCGTTGGGTTTGTTTTGTAGGGACGTTAACATTCTGGCACATTTTTATTATCATCGGACTCTCTGCTATTTGTGCAGGGAGGTTATACCTGGGTCCATTTCCATTTCCATTTACATTTTAATATTGATAGACTTTTTGTTTTTCCTTCTTTTTTTTTTTTTTTGTTGTTTTTTTTTTGTTTTGTTTTTCCCGCTCTCACCACCACCGCCGCATCACGCCTTCCGTTTTCTTGGTTTCTTTTCTGTTCTTCAACTGCTTCAACATCACCGCGCCCCATTTCCACACCACAGCCATCAGCCTCCAAGACGGGCGGGCGCAGTGTGCCATTTCCGGCGCACAAGCACACCCGTACGGTACTCTCCTCGCCCCCACGCCACCAACAACACAGCGACCACGCGGCTTTCAGGCATGGCACGGCACGGCACCGGCGAAATGCGCCGCCCCCGCCCCTCCGCGCATCCGTCCGTCTCGCCACGTTCACTGACAGCCGCGTCTGCGGCTACACCACGACAACCACAACACAACACCGCTCCCCTCCCTGGCAACTCACATTGTTTTTCTCCTCCTCTTTTGCACAAACCACAACGCCGAGCACAGGCGCAAGCCACCCACACCGCGCCCCTCCCCGTCCCGTCTTTGGCCGCCGCTCCTCGTTTCCTCGTTTGCCCCCTCCCATCTCCCGAAATGCCATGCCAGCAGCGTTACGCATGCCCCTCCCCTGTCCACACAACACTACCGCCTAACGAACAGCCTTCCGGGCCACATGCAGGGCACGCCCACCTCCAAACACTGCCAATTCACGGACGCACGCACGCACGCACGCACGCACGCACACACACACACACACACACACACACACACACACACACACACACACACACTCACTTTCTCGACACCTTTCTGTACGGAGGGTGCGTCATCTCGACCGTGACAGAGTGACGGCAACTATCGACGATCCATTTCCCCCCACTGGTAAAACATGTCCACTAACACCTACATACATCATTCAAGTACACAGACAATAGCATACACACAATGGGAGGGCACACGAACATGGACGGCACGGCACTGTCATACACTCTTCCTCAGAACCATATCAACAAACGTTACGTACATCCGGGAAAGCGAAAGCGAACGCGAAAGCGAAAGCAAAAGCAAAGGCAAAGCCCAATGCAGCCGTCAAAGGTAACGTTCACCACGGCAGACACTTGCAGCCGCGCCGCCGTTAAACGCATTTCAGTGCGGCTCCAATACGCCTCCGACACGGGAACGTTCCGTTGCTCTACGAATGCGTTTCTCCCCTTTTTCCCTTCCCCCCCTCCTTGCACTCTTGCCTCATTCCTCACGTTCTGCCCGGACATTCGACCGATCAAAGTCAACCTTTCGTTACCGTTCTCAGCGCGACGGTGTACAACAGTATGACGGGTGTGCCCACGACTTCGGTTCAGTTGCGTGACGCCGGTCTATCGCGCCGATCGACAGTTACTCAGGGGGCGACGGATCGGACCACGTCACCGACACACAAAACACTTTCAAAACAAACAAATACATACCGGATGGACACAGACAAACACGTGTACAGACATTCGCCAAACAAACGACCGCCGCCGCCGTCGTCGCGCTTACTGTATACTGCACTGGACACGCGTGCATCTTGAATGACGACATCGGTGTGCGTGCGTCGTACGCAATCAGTCAGACACGGCTATCAAACATCAGAGTCGAATGGTACATCATCGTGCGTGTCGCCGTACACGTACAGTACAATACAACAACAATGCGTCTTAATGGCACGTTCATTTCAACGTCACTCACACACCTCCACGCTGCAGTTACGTCGCACCATTGTCAAACTCGGCGTACAGCAAAGGGAATAGTGGGCGGCAAAAAAAAAAAAAAACCAAACAAAAACATTTCACATTTCACCCTCGCCATGTATGATGTGCAAACAAAACAAACCCGCAAACGGCCGTCGTTACGGTGACACAAAAGTCGCCGATCGCACTGTCCCCCCTCGCAGACGGGTAACACACACACACACACCAACAACACCAATGGGTCAAAAACCACGCCAACGAGGCGTGCCACCATTCCACGCCACGGCGACCAACCTCGTGGCCGTACCCCGCGCAACACGCTTTGACGCGCCCCCCCCACCCACAATCAAAATGCACACATACATCACAGCCGTCCACACAAACAACAACAACAACAATTCCGCCCTTCCCGCAAAAGGCAAGTTGGTGGCCCTGAAAAGGGCCGTTTTGCCGCTCTCGCAACGGACGAGCCTTCTCCATCCTTCCTTCCTTCCATTCCAGAGCCACCCCCTTACTTGGAGCTCGTGTACTTGGTCACCGCCTTCGTGCCCTCGCTCACGGCGTGCTTGGCCAGCTCGCCAGGCAGCAACAGCCGCACAGCGGTCTGGATCTCGCGGGACGTGATGGTCGAGCGCTTGTTGTAGTGCGCCAGGCGAGAAGCCTCGGCCGCAATGCGCTCGAAAATGTCGTTCACGAAGCTGTTCATGATGCTCATCGCCTTCGACGAGATGCCCGTGTCAGGGTGCACCTGCTTCAGCACCTTGTAGATGTAGATGGCATAGCTCTCCTTCCTCTTGCGCTTCTTCTTCTTGTCGCCCTTCGAAATGTTCTTCTGCGCCTTGCCAGCCTTCTTGGCGGCCTTCCCGCTAGTCTTGGGCGGCATCTCGAACCAACGTACGGCAGCAGCAACACCAGTAGCAAGCGCTCCGCTCTAGTCAGCGTCTCCCCACACAGTGGCACCCGCCGCCAGCCGCCGCCGCACCTTTACCAGCTCGCCCTGTTGCGGCCGCCGACCAATGGGGCGCGCGCGCAACCGGCCGCCGCACCCGAGCCCATAAAGCACCCCCACCCCGGCATTCCCGCTAGTCGCTCGGTGACAGTCGTACTGTGCAGTGATCGCGTGCGGAGCTGCAGGAGCGCATACGATACTACACCGAGCCATAGGGACCTGCTTGCGGGTTACGTCTCGAGGGTGCGTAAAGCTGTGAAACTTACGCATACCAAGGACGCAGGAGTGGCCAACTGAGTTTTTGTTAAAACACAGTTTGGCGCTCAACATCATCTGAGGGCAAAGCAACCTCAGGTAGTAATTAGAGCAGCATTGTCGTGCTTTTCGCCGCTGCGGATATGTCTGGTGCAGGTGATGCCTTGGGGTCGAAGCGGTCTTCCGCTGTCGACAAAAGGCGCGTCTTGTTGTTGCCGCGGGCCGCGTCTCCGGCCGTTTCGGGCGCCCCAGCTGCCGCAGAGCCATGCTCTGCCCCCCCCAAGGTTAGGGAAAACGTGGGCCAGGACCTGGCAGCCGGCCGCGGAACCGCAGAGAAGGTTTCCGCCGCCGCCGATCAGACCTCCGCGTCCACTAGGAAAGTAGGGCCAGCAATGCAGCCGGGCCACCTAACGGTGTCAACGAAGGCTGTAACTGGCACCCCCCTGGCAGCAGCCCCACTTCCCGCCCCGGACATGGCAAGAAACACAGCAGTCATACACAACACACCAACATCAAAATATATAGTCAGTACTTGCAATCCTGCCCCTCCTAACCTCGCCCTATCTCCGCTCCTGCTTGCCCACGCCACCGGCACACTTCCCGAATTCCTCACATCCATGAAGGATGGCAAGCAGATGCCCCGTCTGCCGACCAAAATCCTCCCCAAACCCACCCCCTCGTCTCAGTCCTCCACCCGTTCCAAATACCTTAAATCCCCCCCACACAAGTCCACCACAACAAAGCAGCGGCGTGTTAAGAAGGATAGGAAGGAGAAGCACTCCAAGGGGAAGAAGCAATCCACCACCCCCACCCTAACCACGTCCACACCCTCCGAGGAGCCTGCGCCCCCGACAGCACCTGTCGTCGTTCTGGGAGGGGACCAGGAAACACCGGAACTGGAAGGGAACCGTGTAACTGGGCAGGATTCGGATGGTTTCGTGCTGGCGAGGAAAACGTTTCGCCAGCCGAGGCTTCCGCCAGCCCGGGGAGTGGAACCCACCCCAAACAGATTCCAGGTGATTGCTGAGGAGCCAGCGTTAACAGAAAACACAACGCAAACACAAAATCAAGTCGCCCACCACCTCCCCCCGATTGTCGCAGAGTTTCCTCAAAACTACGAGGAGCTCTTTGAGTTGCTCAAGACAGAAATCGGGGGAGGCAGCTTCCAGGCAAAACCCGCCGGAGGAGACAAAATAAAAATCACAGTACACACACTCGAACACTACAACACAGTCAAAGCACTGTTCAGCACAAGAAGCATACCTCACTACACCTTCCCAACAACAAAGACACGAAACAGAAACATAGTAATCAGAGACCTACCAAGACGAGTATCCCCCCAGGCAATCAAAACAGACTTGACTGCCCGGGGGTATGTCGTCAAGGTAGTACAGCAAATGGGCAGCATAAACAGTAAGTGGCCGCTGTACCAGGTAACACTCCCTGACGTACCTCAAAACAAGAGGGAGATCACGATGGTCCTGGCGGTCCCTGTCACCACGGAGCCGCTGCGCCGTAAAAACAAGGCGGTGCAGTGCTTCAGGTGTCAGGGCCTGAACCACATCGCTGCGCACTGCAACATGCCAGTGAGATGCAGGAAGTGCGCTGAGGCCCACGACACCAGGACATGCACACTCCAGCACACGGACCCACAAATAAGGTGCGCGCTGTGTGGCAAAAACCACACAGCGGGTTACCAAGGTTGTGAGGTCCACAAAAGACACTCACAGCAGGCAAAGGGCGCAAAGGCCGCCCCCCACACACGCAAACAGAACACCACAAACCCAACCACTCACACAAGAAAACAAAATACAACAACACACACAGACAAGGCCTGGGTAAAACCAAGGCCGGACACACCGAGGGCGACATATGCGGAAGTGGTTTCTCCCCCGAGGAACCATGAAAGCGTGGCCCAATCACCACAACACCAGACACAACAAAGAGAACAACACCGGGATATACACAGCACCAACGGCCAGGTCCACCACGACGGAGGAAGCTCTAGGGAACCCCACACACACTCCCCCCCCATGGATCAGTTGTTAGGCGTAATGGTGCAGACCATGAACCTCGTCATGGAAATGATGAAGGAATTCAGGGAAGCCCAGAAGCAGAACACACAGATCCTCGTTGCCCTCCAGGCAACAGTCCAGCAGTCGCTCCCCTCTGCGACTTCCTCAGTAGTTTCAAAACCCCATCATGGATAGACGACCAAACATCCATGGCCTGACAATGTGCGTCTTTAACGCAGACGGCATTGTTAACCAAGAGGTCGAGTTCAGAGAACTCATGAAGGAGTTCTCCATCGACATATGCATGATGGGGGAAACCCACTTAAAACCGGGAATAAAAGCGACAGTCCCCAACTATGTTACCTATCGCAAAGACAGGCCAACCCAAGGCGGAGGAGTGGCCATATACATAAAAAGAGGGATCCCCCACCACCAGGTATTCTTACCAGCTACCAATAAAATCGAAGCAGTGGCGGTGGAAGTAGCCACTGCCACTGGACCCCTAACAATCGTTGCAATCTACCGACCCCCACAAGACCAGATAGATGAGGGAGACATAGCTACTCTAGGGCAAATCGAAGGCAAACTCATAATAGGGGGCGACTTCAATGCCAAACATCCTGATTGGAATTCTAGAGTAACCTCCAGAGCAGGCGCCAGATTGCAACAACTAGCGCGCAACCACCACTTCGAAACCTGGGGTCCAGTCGAGCCCACACATTTTCCAAAAAATGGAAGCAGGCCCGACGTGTTGGACATAGCTCTCACTAGGAGGATTACGGGGTTTGTGACCGCGAGGACGATCAACAGAATGTCCTCCGACCACAACCCAGTGATCCTAGAGGTCGACGTGGGAGAATGGGTAGCACTCCCACGGTACCAGACGTCTTACAAACGTACAAACTGGGAGCGATACCGAGAAACTGTCGCCTCTGATATCGCTCGCGCCCCGCCACCTACTGCCGAAACAGTAGAACAAGCGCTACAAGACCTAACAGGCACCATCTTGCAGGCAGCGGAAGAAGCCACCCCTCCACAAAGGGATGGCCCGCCGCCGCAAATACAGCTCCCGGAACACTTGCTAGCTCAAATTCGACATAAGAACAGAGTGGCAAAAGAGTGGAAGATAACCAGAAACCAGGCCACAAGGAGGCTGCTCAATCGTCTACAGAGAGAATTGAAGGTAGCGCTCAATGAGCACAGAAACCAGCAATGGCAAAACCGCCTCTCAGCCCTCAAAGTAGACGATCACACACTTTGGCAAGCAACCAAACAATTCACAAGAAGACGCGCTAGGATGCCGCCACTGCATGGCGAGCGGGGTATGGCCTACAGCCATGCTGAAAAGGCCAACGCCCTCGCCGACACTTTCGAGAAGCAGTTCCAAGCGGCTGAACCCCAGGATGATGAGCATGAAAGAGTGGTCCGTCGACAACTGGCTGTCTTCCTCAACGCTGAGGAGGACCCAGAAGACGAACCCACAGTTTTTGCCCCCGAAGACGTGGCAAAAGTAATTAGGTACCTCCCCTCCAAAAAGGCGCCAGGACACGACAATGTCACCAACCAGTTGGTCAAAAACCTCCCACCCACGGCGATCGAACACCTCGCGAACGTCTTCAACGAGATTACTCGTACCCGCGAGTTCCCAGCTTGCTGGAAACACGCGGAAGTGGTCGCAATACACAAACCAGGGAAAGACCCTCTGTTCCCGCAGCACTACAGGCCGATTAGCCTCTTGCCAACTCTCAGCAAGATCTACGAGCGCCTCCTGCTAAGACCCATACAAGAACACATCACCAGAGAGCAAATTCTGCCGGATTTCCAATTCGGATTCCGGCAGAACCACTCTGCCCCACAACAGATCATGAGAGTGGTTGAAGCAGCCACAGAGGGCTTCAACCACAGAGGCTACTGCGGGATAGTGCTACTTGACGTAGCCAAGGCCTTTGACTCAGTATGGCATAGAGGGCTACTCTACAAGTTGTACACCCAAGGGTTCCCCGGGAGTATAGTTAAACAGATTAAAAGCTATCTCTCGAACAGAACTTTCTCTGTCAAAGTAGAAACGTCCACCTCCACCAGAAGGCGTATTCGTGCTGGGGTGCCACAGGGATCGGTCCTGGGGCCCGTTTTGTACAGTCTGTACACTGCAGACACTCCAACGGCCCCCCTGGTGCACACTGCACAGTACGCTGACGATACAGCCTTCTACACAAGAAACGCGAACAAGGACCTGGTCATCCGTAGGCTACAAAGGGTTTTAGATGACACAGAAACTTGGGCCCGTCGCTGGCGAATCACCATCAATTCTGAAAAGACGCAGGCGATGCTGATCACCCGTAGGCTCGGAAGGCGCGAACCTCCTCAACGGCCCCCCCTCCACCTTCACCTAAACGGAACCCAACTCCCCTGGCGCAGAACCGCCAAGTACCTTGGCGTAACCTTGGACTCTCGTCTTACGTGGAAACCCCACATAGACGAGGTCCATAGGAAGGTCTGCGCCAGAATGTCCATCCTGTACCCAATCCTCAACTCATCCAGCTCCCTTTCCTGCTCAGTAGGAGTGAACGTGTACCAGGCCCTGATCCGGCCAGTCATGGAATACGCGTGTCCTGTCTGGGGATACGCGGCGAAGCAGCACCTGGACAAACTCCAGAGGCTGCAGAACCGCGCCCTCAGGAGGGCACTGCGTTTACCCCTTGGATTCCCTATCGACGATTTGCATGCCGCTGCGGAAATCCCACTACTGAGAGAGCGTTTTCAAGACCTGGCAAGGGCCTTCTATGAAGGTACTTCCAGGTCGGGAAATGCCCTCATCCACTCCCTAGGTCGGTATGACATGTCCCGCGATAAACACAATCGCCCCATGACGATCTTCGACGACTAAGTCGAAGAGAAAAATCCCAGTACCCATTCCCAAATCCTACTCCTACCCAAAATGCTACAATTATCTCGCCAAACCTCAGGCAAGTACCAGACCCACACAGAACAAACATCACAAATCACAGACATCAAAAAAGTACAGAAATAATCACACACACAAGTACACAGGGGAGTAAAAGCCGAAAGGCTACAAACTCCCCCTCACACTTCCCCAAAGAGGGGAAAGTATTAGATGTAAGCAGCAGCAGGCATTCCCGCTCACGCCGCGGAGAGTACACGTTAGTTCGTTGTCGCTGTTGGTTATCGTGATGTCGGGACGCGGAAGTGGACGCAAAGCTGCTGCCTTGGCTGAGTTGCTGCTCACGTTAGCAGGACCTGCCGGGAAGAAGAAGAAGAAGTCTACACCGCAGTGCTTTCGCTGCCAAAAGCTTGGCCACGTCGCCAAGCAATGCAGCGGAGCAGTCGCGTGCTTGAAGTGTGCGCAAGCGCACGACACACGCGACTGCAAGAAGCCGAAGGACGCCCCCTGCACATGCGCCAACTGCGGTGGCGCACACGCGGCTAACGCCCGTTCCTGCGCGTACAGGAGAAATTGGCGCGGACCAGAGAAGACACAGAAGCAAGTGACCACCACACGCGAAGAGGTGGTCACTCGCTCAGAAGACGCCATCACCAGGCGCCTCAGCGACGCCGTAGAAGAAGCCATGTCCGCCTTCAAATCCGCCATGGCGGAAGAGAGGGCGGCCATGCTGGCGGAACTGGGCGAGGCTCGCCGTCAGATCGCTGAGCTGACGCGGGAGCTTCGCTCAGCCAAAGCAGCTTCCGCCACAGCAGTCGACGCCGCCAGCCAGACGACTCCTCCACGAGAGAAGAAGTTCGCGACGGTGGCCACGCAGACCGACGTGCCTGCCGAAGGGGAGGCAACACTGCCCAAGACGGACGCAGAAGCAGAAGCGCAAGAAGAAGGGTGGGAAGAAGTCCCATTCCTCCCGCTTCCCGACATGTACAGCGCAAGCGCTGTGACGCAGAAGATAGCTGCATCGCTTCGCGATGGTACATATCCCCACCACGACAACCCTTATCCCTTCGTTCCTCCTAACCTTTCTAAACCTTCACCCCCACACCAACCAATCGAATATCCTGAAGGCCTTGTTGGTCTTTCCAAGGAGGATTACGATCTGATCAATTCCTTCCCAATTTTCACAGAGTGGCAAATGCGCTACGTCATCTTCGCTCTCGTCCACGGAGAGTATGAGAAAGCTGGATACACTGTATCCACTATCCCAACCGAGGGAGAGCCCTCAAGTAAGAAGAAGAAGAAGAAAAGTCGTCACATCGACAAAGTCAAGAAATAGGACATCGGCACTCCTTGCCAGAATAGATCCAACCAACAGTACAGAAGAAGTCTCTACAAGATTCCAGGGGAGTAAAGGCCAACAGGCCACAAACTTCCACACGAACCTCCTCACAGTGAGGAAGTCACAAAAGGAGAGCAGGCAGGCTGCGCCGGCACTCGCTGAGTGGCAGTCAAGGGTTGAGCTTGCTCCTCTGACTCGCGCACTGTCAGTCATAGGCCCCCGCTTGTACGGGTGACACACCAGGGGAATCTACGGCTTTGCTTTTATCAAAGCATCGGCGGGACCCAGTCAAGGTCTGCAGTAAGGAATTACGGCGGGCAGGATATTTTTTGGAGACGCCCGGCAGCAGAATTGTCGTGTTTCCTTTTCCAACTGCGGGATGTCTAGCTCCAGTGGTGCTTTGGGGTCGAAGCGGTCAACCGCTGTCGACAAAAAGCGCGTCTTGTTGTTGCCGCGGGCCGCGTCGTCGGCCGTCTCGAGAACTTCGGCTGCCGCAGAGCTAGGCTCTGCCCCCCCCAAGGTTAGGGAAAATGTGGGCCAGGACCTGGGAGCCGGCCGCGGAACCGCAGAGAAGGTTTCCGCCGCCGCCGATCAGACCTCCGCGTCCACAAATACAGTAGGGCCAGCAATGCAGCCGGAATACCTAACGGTGCCAACGAAGGCTGTAACTGGCACCCCCCTGGCAGCAGCCCCACTTTCCGCCCCGGACATGGCAAACACACCAAAAAACGCAGTCACACACAGTACGCCGACAACAAAATATATTGTCAGTACTTGCAATCCTGCCCCTCCTAACCTCGTCCTATCTCCGCTCCTGCTTGCCCACGCCACCGGCACACTTCCCGAATTTCTCACGTCCATGAAGAGTGGCAAGCAGATGCCCCGTCTGCCGACAAAAATCCTCCCCAAACCCACCCCCTCGTCTCAGTCTTCCACCCGCTCCAAATACCTTAAATCCCCCCCACTCAAGTCCACCACATCCAACCAGCGGCGTGCAAGGAAGGACAAGAAGGAGAAGCACTCCAAGGGGAAGAAAGTATCCACCACCCCCACCCCAACCGCTTCCACACCCTCTGAGGAGCCAGCGCCCCCGACAGCACCTGTCGTCGCACTGGGAGGGGACCAGGAAACACTGGTACTGGAAGGGAACCACGTAACCGGGCAGGATGCGGATGGTTTCGTGCTGGCGAAGAAAACGTTTCGTCAGCCGAAGCTTCCGCCGGCCCGGGGATTGGAACCCACCCCGAACAGATTTCAGGCGGTTGCTGATGAGCCGGAGACAACAGAAACCACCACAACGCAAACACAGAACCAAGTCGCCCACCACCTCCCCCCGATTGTTGCTGAGTTTCCTCACAGCTATGAGGAGCTCTTCGAGCTGTTGAAGGCAGAAATCGGGGGAGGCAGTTTCCAGGCAAAACCTGCTGGTGGAGACAAAATAAAAATCACACTGCACACACTAGAACACTACACAACAGTCAAAACACTTTTCACAAATAAAAACATACCACACTACACGTTCCCCACAACAAAAACAAGGAACAGAAACATCGTGATACGAGACCTCCCAAGACGAGTGTCCCCCCAGGCGATCAAAACAGATTTGACTGCCCAGGGGTACGTCGTCAAGGGGGTCCAACAGATGGGCAACATAAACAGTAAGTGGCCACTTTACCAGGCCACACTCCCGGACATCCCCCAGAACAAAAGGGAGATAAAGATGGTTCTGGCAGTGCCTGTCACCACCGAACCGCTGCGCCGTAAGAACAAGACGGTGCAGTGCTTCAGGTGCCAGGGCCTTAACCACATCGCCGCCTACTGCACCATGCCAGTAAGGTGCAGGAAGTGCGCCGAGGCCCACGACACGAGAACATGCACACTTCACCACACGGACCCACAAATAAGGTGCGCGCTGTGTGGCAAAAACCACACGGCGGGATACCAAGGTTGTGAGGTCCACAAACGACACACACAACAGGCAAAGGGCGCAAAGGCCGCCCCCCACACACACAAACAAAACACCATAAACCCACAGAGACACACAAGAAAACAAACCATGGCAACACACACGGACAAGGCCTGGGTAAAACCAAGGCCGGACACACCGAGGGCGACTTATGCGGAAGTGGTTTCTCCACCGAGGAACCATGAAAGCATAGCCCAACCACCACAACACCAGACACTATCACGAGAACAACACCGGGAAACACACAGCAACAACGACCAGGTCCACCATGACGGAGGAAGGCCCAGGGAACCCCACACACACTCTCCCCCCATGGATCAGTTGTTAGGCGTAATGGTGCAGACCATGAACCTCGTCATGGAAATGATGAAGGAATTCAGGGAAGCCCAGAAGCAGAACACACAGATCCTCGTCGCCCTTCAGGCAACAGTCCAGCAGTCGCTCCCCTCTGCGACTTCCTCAGTAGTATCTACACCCCATCATGAATAGACGACCAAATATTCAAGGCCTGACAATGTGCGTCTTTAACGCAGACGGCATTGTTAATCAAGAGGTCGAATTCCGAGAACTCATGAAGGAGTTCTCCATCGACATATGCATGATGGGGGAAACCCACCTGAAACCGGGAGTAAAAGCGACAGTTCCCAACTACATTAGCTACCGTAAAGACAGGCCAACCCAAGGCGGAGGAGTGGCCATATATGTAAAAAGAGGGATCCCCCACCACCAGGTATTCTTACCAGCTACCAACAAAATCGAAGCAGTGGCGGTGGAAGTAACCACTGCCACTGGACCCCTAACAATTGTTGCAGTCTACCGACCCCCACACGACCAGATAGATGAGGGAGACATAGCTGCTCTAGGGCAAATTGAAGGCAAACTCATAATAGGGGGAGACTTCAATGCCAAACATCCTGATTGGAATTCTAGAGTAACCTCCAGAGCAGGCGCCAAACTGCAACAACTAGCGCGCGCCCACCACTTCGAAACATGGGGTCCAGTCGAGCCAACACATTTTCCGAAAAACGGAAGCAGGCCCGATGTGTTAGACATAGCTCTCACCAGGAGGATCGCAGGGTTCGTGGCCGCAAGGACAATCAACAGAATGTCCTCCGACCACAACCCAGTGATTCTGGAGGTCGATGTGGGAGAATGGGTAGCACTCCCACGGTACCAGACGTCGTACAAACGTACAGACTGGGAGCGATACCAAGAAACTGTCGCCTCTGATATCGCTCGCGCTCCGCCACCCACTGCTGAAACAGTAGAACAAGCGCTACAAGACCTAACAGGCACCATCTTGCAGGCAGCGGAAGAAGCCACCCCTCCACAAAGGGAGGGCCCACCGCCGCAAATACAGCTCCCAGAACACTTGCTAGCTCAAATTCGACACAAGAACAGAGTGGCAAAAGAGTGGAAGATCACCAGAAATCAGGCCACCAGGAGGCTGCTCAATCGTCTACAGAGAGAGCTGAAGGTAGCGCTCAATGAGCACAGAAACCAGCAATGGCAAAACCGCCTCACATCTCTCAAAGTAGACGATCATACACTATGGCAAGCGACCAAACAGTTTACAAAACGACGCGCTAGGATGCCGCCACTGCATGGCGAGCGGGGACTGGTCTACAGCCATGCTGGAAAGGCCAACGCCCTCGCCGACTCCTTTGAGAAGCAGTTCAAAGCGGCAGAACCTCAGGATGAAGAACATGAAGAGGTAGTCAGTCGTCAACTGACCGTCTTCCTCAATGCTGAGGAGGACCCAGAGGACGAACCCATACTTTTTGCCCCCGAGGACGTGGCAAGAGTAATCAGGTCCCTCCCTACAAAAAAGGCGCCAGGGCACGACAGTGTCACAAACCAGTTAGTCAAAAAACTCCCACCCACAGCGATCACACACCTCGCGAACGTCCTCAACGAGATTACTCGTTCCCGTGTTTTCCCAGCTTGCTGGAAACATGCGGAAGTGGTCGCGATACACAAACCAGGGAAAGACCCTCTATTCCCGCAGCACTACAGGCCGATTAGCCTCTTGCCAACACTCAGCAAGATCTATGAGCGCCTCCTGCTAAGACCCATACAAGAACACATTACCAGAGAGCAAATTCTGCCGGATTTCCAATTTGGGTTCCGGCAGAACCACTCTGCCCCACAGCAGGTCATGAGAATGGTTGAAGCAGCCACAGAGGGCTTCAACCACAGAGGCTACTGCGGGATAGTGCTACTAGACGTAGCCAAAGCCTTTGATTCAGTATGGCATAGAGGGCTACTCTACAAGTTGTACACACAAGGGTTTCCCGGGAGCATAGTTCAGCTCATTAAGAGCTATCTCACGAATAGGACTTTCTCCGTCAAAGTAGAAACTGCCACCTCCACCAGAAGGCGTATTCGTGCCGGGGTGCCACAGGGATCGCTCCTGGGGCCCGTATTGTACAGTTTGTACACTGCGGATACTCCGACGGCCCCCCTGGTGCACACTGCGCAGTACGCTGACGACACAGCCTTCTACACGAGAAATGCGAACAAGGACCTGGTCATCCGTAGGCTACAAAAGGTTTTAGATGACACAGAAACTTGGGCCCGTCGCTGGCGCATCACGATCAACTCCGAGAAGACGCAGGCAATGCTGATTACCCGCAGGCTCGGAAGGCGCGAACCTCCTCAACGTCCCCCCCTCCACCTTCACCTAAATGGAATCCAACTCCCCTGGCGCAGAACCGCCAAGTACCTTGGCGTAACCTTGGACTCTCGTCTTACGTGGAAACCCCACATAGACGAGGTCCACAGGAAGGTCTGCGCCAGAATGTCCATTCTATACCCTATCCTGAACACAAACAGCTCCCTTCCCTTCCCAGTAGCAGTAAATGTTTATCAGGCCCTGATCCGGCCAGTTATGGAGTATGCGTGCCCTGTCTGGGGATACGCGGCAAAGCAGCACCTGGACAAACTCCAGAGGCTGCAGAACCGCGCCCTCAGAAGGGCACTGCATCTACCACTCGGATTCCCCATAGACGACCTGCACGCCGCAGCCGAAATCCCACTCCTGAGAGAGCGTTTCCAGGATCTGGCAAGGGCCTTCTATGAGGGTTCTTCCAGATCCGAAAACGCGCTCATCCACTCCCTAGGTCGGTATGACATGTCCCGCGATAAGCACAAGCGCCCTATGACGATCTTCGACGACTAAGTCGAAGAGAAAATCCCAAAACCCAATCCCTAATCCAGTTCCTTCCCATATAACACCAATCTTTTCGCCTACCTCAGGCAAGTACTAGACTCACTCACAACAAACATCACAAGTCACAGACACCAAAAAACTATAGAAAAATCACACACACACGTTCACAGGGGAGTAAAAGCCGAAAGGCTACAAACTCCCCCACACACACTTCCCCAAAGAGGGGAAAGTAAAAGATGTCAGCAGCAGGCTGCGCCGGCACGCACTCCGCTGCTCGACTCGCTGCCGCTCGCACCGGTCGTTTTCGTTTCCGTTTCGTGTGCACCGTCGCTAGCCCATCGCCATGTCCGGACGCGGAAAGGGAGGCAAAGTCAAGGGCAAGTCAAAGTCCCGCTCAAGCAGGGCCGGGCTCCAGTTCCCGGTCGGCAGAATCCACCGCCTCCTGCGCAAGGGAAACTACGCAGAGCGCGTCGGCGCCGGGGCGCCCGTCTACCTCGCCGCCGTCATGGAGTACCTCGCGGCTGAGGTGCTCGAGCTGGCCGGAAACGCGGCCCGCGACAACAAGAAGACGCGCATCATCCCGCGCCACCTGCAGCTTGCCATCCGCAACGACGAGGAGCTCAACAAGCTCCTGTCGGGCGTCACCATCGCACAGGGTGGTGTCCTGCCCAACATCCAGGCCGTCCTGCTGCCAAAGAAGACCGAGAAGAAGGCCTAAAGGAGGCCAGGCAATCGCAGCGCCGCGTGCTCCCCTGCACGCAACGCGCTTTGCCGGCTCGGCCCACAACAATCGGCCCTTTTCAGGGCCACCACACAAACCTACGTCCAAAGCAAAATTTCAGTCGTCCTCGCCGCACCTTGTTTTGTTTCAACTTTGCACTGTCACAGCACAGCCGCCGCCGGCGCACGTCCGCCATCTTGTCGTCCACACAGCCCGTGTGGCCCAACACACACACACACATTTTGCACGGTCGCAGTCGCCTTCCAAACCGACAACGGCAGCAATAATGACCATTGTTAAAGGGAGGCGTGTCGACACACCGCCCTCCACTCCCGCGCGCAACGGCCGTCGACACGAACGAAACAGCTGATCCGGCCGCCTATGCCCACACGCCTTGCCTCGGAAACCCCAACGCCGCCGCAAACAAACACACAGAGCCAAACCACGCAAGCAAATAATCACCGCCTCTCGCACAACAACACACAGCCCGCCATCTCCGTCGCGATCGATACAAAGACACACAAACGAAGCAGCTCCACACACAGCCAGCCACATGACACGTTTCCTTTCCTTCTCCCCTCCCAGTCACATCACGTCGCTCAAACGGAAAGAAAGAAAGAAACAAACAAACACACGCAGCAACAACACAGACTCTTTCGCACTTTTCAACTTCCGAACAGTGTGGTGGCCCTGAAAAGGGCCGTTTTCTAGTCTCTCCCACCCACAAGCACGGCCGCGGGAAGGCCAGCGCCCGCTGCGACGCAGCCTAACCGCCGAAACCGTACAGGGTGCGCCCCTGCCTCTTCAGGGCGTACACCACGTCCATGGCCGTCACAGTCTTGCGCTTGGCGTGCTCAGTGTACGTCACCGCGTCGCGGATCACGTTCTCCAGGAACACCTTCAGCACCCCGCGGGTCTCCTCGTAGATCAGACCAGAGATGCGCTTCACGCCGCCCCTGCGAGCCAGGCGGCGGATGGCGGGCTTCGTGATGCCCTGGATGTTGTCGCGCAACACCTTGCGGTGCCGCTTGGCGCCACCCTTGCCGAGCCCCTTTCCTCCCTTGCCGCGGCCTGTCATCCTTCCTTCCTCGGGCAAAGCAAAACGTGCACAAACAGCAGCTGCAGCGGCTGGCGAGTCGGCTACGGTCTGCGCCCAGCGCGCCCGCCGCCCCCCTATATAGACTCTGGCCCGCCCTCCCCCCACCACGCGCAACCGAGGGCATATAAGCGCAGCACGGAGGCGCGCGGGCCCGTTGTCAAGGCAGCACCGGACGCCGCGCCGCACCTAACCTCCACGCACGCCGCTCCGCTACCGCTACCGCTACCGCCATGGCCCGCACAAAGCAAACGGCCCGCAAGTCCACCGGCGGAAAGGCGCCGCGCAAACAGCTCGCCACCAAGGCGGCGAGGAAGAGCGCGCCCGCCACCGGAGGCGTCAAGAAGCCCCACCGCTACAGGCCGGGCACCGTCGCCCTGCGAGAAATCAGGCGCTACCAGAAGAGCACAGAGCTGCTCATCCGCAAGCTGCCATTCCAGCGCCTAGTGCGCGAGATCGCCCAGGACTTCAAGACCGACCTGCGCTTCCAGAGCTCCGCAGTCATGGCCCTGCAGGAGGCCAGCGAGGCCTACCTCGTCGGCCTCTTCGAAGACACCAACCTGTGCGCAATCCACGCCAAGCGCGTCACCATCATGCCCAAGGACATCCAGCTCGCGCGCCGCATCCGCGGCGAGCGCGCCTAAACCGCGCCGCGGCACCGCACCGCACAAACAAAAACGGCCCTTTTCAGGGCCACTAACATCTCTCCGTCGCGAGCAAACTTTGTCGGTCGCCTGCCTCTCGCCCCGCAACCCAAAAACAAAAACCACCACTTCCCGTCCGTCCGCCACACCCGCTCACTCTGCCTGCCTGCTAGCAGCGCGCAACAATCACACATCATCCCTCCCCGGCGCTCCAAGCGCACAATACCCAACGGCCGACGTCACACCGCACGGCTGGCTGGCTGGCCGGCCGCCCGCCGCTTTCGTTTCGAAAACAAAAAAAAAACCCGCACTCCACTCCGACGGCCAACGGCCAGGCAGGCGCGCTCGCTCGCTCTACACGCCGCCGAAATCCCCGCCGACTCCTTCCACATCTCAACGTGCCCCCCGTTGCAAAACATAACACACACAAAGGAACAAAACAAAGACCAGACACGACTCGACAAGACAGACATCCGAGAAGAACGAACGCAGGCAAGCCATCCAACGTATTCAAACAAAACAACGTGACAGAAAACCAACCGTCGGCCGCCGCCACAAACACGGCGACAATCAACCACGACAACAACAACACCGCTTACCGCTACCGCCGCCCACACCCGCCACCGACCCCCGCAATCCAACCACCACGGCACGCAAACAGCATCCCCACGGGCATACAGACAGACACCCACACCAAACGCAACACGACAATCAAAACCTTCCCCGACGTGCTTTGATGGCCCTGAGAAGGGCCGTTTTGGGCCGCGCGTCTCTTGCGCGCCACTAGACGACGACGGGGGGTGGGGACGACGGAGTCAAGCGCCAAACCCTTCCTTTCCCATCTCTTTCTCCTCTACTCTACTCTACTTCTTCTTCTTGGGCGAAGCCTTCGCCTTAGACGGCGTCGTCGCCTTCTTCGGGCGCGGCGCCTTCGGCTTCTTCGTCGGAACCTTGGCGGCCTTCTTCGCCTTCGACGGCGACTTGGCCTTGGCCGGCTTGGCCGCAGCCGCCTTCTTCGCACCCGCGGGAGCGGCCGACGCCGCAGACGCCTTCTTGGCGGCGCCCGCCTTCCGACCGGTCGCCGCCTTCACGCCACCAGCCTTCTTTGCGCCGGCCGCACGGGCGCCCTTCTTCTCCTTGCTGGCCGGAGCGGCGCGCTTCTTCTTGGCACCGCCAGCACGAGCCTTGCCGCCCTCGGCCGCCCCCCCGCCGCCGGCGCCGGCAAGCTTGAACGAGCCGGACGCGCCCTTCCCCTTCGTCTGCACCAGCTCGCCCGCCACGACGGCCGACTTGAGGTACTTCTTGATAAACGGCGCCAGCTTCTCCGCGTCCAGCTTGTAGTGCGCGGCTATGTACTTCTTGATCGCCTGCAGCGACGACCCGCCGCGCTCCTTCAGACTCTTGATGGCGGCCGTCACCATCTCAGAGGTGCGCGGGTGCGCAGGCTTGGCGCGCGGCTTCTTCGCAGACGACGCAGACTTGGCCTTCTTCGTAGTGCCGGTGGCGGCGGGTGCCGCAGCAGTCTCGTTCGTAGCCGCCTGATCTGCCATTTCGACGACGCGCGTAACACACAGCGAGAGCGAGCGGGACGGCAGGCACGCAAGCACAGCACAGCAGCAGAGCAGAGAATCAGCCGCGTGAAAGCCGCGTGAAACTCACGTGCAATTCCTTGCACGGTTTTAAGCAGGTTAAGCAGGTTAACTGCTGTTGCTGCGTGTTGAATTCACTAGATGCATGTGGTCCTCTCTTAGTGGTATGTCATCACGAATTCACGTCTCTTGGTCATCGTCACTGGGTGCTGGGGTTATTCCAGCAACCGGTCTGGCCATCTGGTCGCTGGGCGCCAGTGGAGTTGGTTTCCCAGTCCACTGACCAGCGGGTTCCTGGACCTCCTCGCCGACTCGTAGAAGTTCCGTGCGAGCGCGCGGAAGCGGCGCTTCAGCATCGGAACTCCCGCGATGTCGTGCAGCATACGGGTGTCGTAGTCCCTTGGCAGGTGGAGCGCCAGCCGAAGGGCTTTGTTCTGCACCCGTTGCAGCGTCTGGACGTGGGTGTCGGCGGCATTTCCCCACACCACGGCCGCGTACTCCAGCACTGGCCTGATTAGTGCTAGGTAGAGCGTGAGGCCGCAGTGGGTGGGCAGTGTCGTCGTGGGGTTGAGGAGGGGGTAGAGCGAGCGCATCCGTCCAAGCGCCCGGCCCCTCAGCTCCCTGATATGTGGACCCCAAGTCAGGCGTCGATCCAGAGTGACGCCGAGGTACTTTCCAGTACGCGACCACGGGATGGGGCCTCCCATGATCCGCACTGGCGGCAGCGCGACGGGAATGCAGCGGCGAGTAAACACCACCGCCTGGCTCTTCCCTGCGTTGAACTTGAGCCGCCATTTGGTGGCCCAGGCTCCAATCTCATTGCAGGAGAGCTGCAGGCGGCGGCGCATCAACTGCGCGCTCATGCTGCGCGTGTACAGCGCGGTGTCATCGGCGTAGAGCGCCAGATGAACCCTCGGCGTCGTCTTCGGGACGTCAGCGGTGAAGAGGGAGTACAGCAGGGGGCCAAGGACGGACCCCTGCGGCACTCCGGCACGTATGTGGCGCGCCGTCGACATGCCGCCGTCGGCACGCACATGGAATGTGCGCCCTCGCAGATATGACTGGAGAAGGCGGACGTACGACACGGGTACCCCCTGTACCAGCAGCTTATACAGGAGGCCGTCGTGCCACACGCTATCAAAGGCCTTGGAGACGTCGAGTAGTACTGCCCCAAGGTACTCGCGTCTCTCCAGGGCCGCCATCGCCTGCTCCACCAGTCGCAGTAGTTGGTGCTGCGTAGAGTGCCCACTGCGAAAGCCAAACTGCTCGTCAGGAAGCAGGCCTTCTTCACTGACGTGGCGCTGTAGCCGTTTGGCGAGTATCCTCTCGAAGGTCTTCGAGAGGGAGGGCAGCAGGCTTATTGGGCGATAGTTCTGCGCCAGCCTGAGGTCCTTGCCAGCCTTCGGAATGGCGACCACCTCAGCGTGTTTCCACGCATCGGGGTAGGCGCCTGTGCGGAGGATGGCGTTAAAGATCGATGTGACGGTACGCACTGCTTCCGGTGGCAGCTTCTTCAGCAGTGCGTTGTCGATCTTGTCGCACCCCCCCGCCTTCCTGGGCTGTAAGGAGTCGAGGTGGTGTTGAACTTCCTCTGCAGTGGTTGGCTCGATGACGTCGTCCGCCTCCTGATGGGTCAGGTACAACGGAAGCCGCTCTTGCACCTCCTGGATGGTGTCTTCGTCGACAACATCGTCCACGGTGGAGAAGTTCTCGGCGAAGGTGTCCGCGAGCACGCTGGCCTTCATGTCCGGCTCTGCGACGACGTCACGGCCAACTTGAAGCGGCGGGATGCGCTGCCCCTTGCGCAGGAAGCTCCTGGTCATGGCCCAGGCGCTTCCGTCATCGATCCTGAGCGTGGCTATTCTGCCAGCCCAGTCCCGATTACGGTGGTGGCCGACGGCCGCCGAGATCTCCCGGCGCAAGCGGTTTAGCAGCCGCTTGGTGACGGGGTTTCTCGTGATCTGCCACTCACGGAAAACCCGGTTCTTCTGACTGATCAACGCCAGGATGTCCGGCGGAAGCTGTTTGGAGTTGTCCCTCGGCTTCCGCGGTCCTCGCGGCGCTGCTGCATCTGCCGCCGCAAGTGTGTAGTGGGTGAATGCTGCTAGTGCTGCATCCACCCCCTCCTCGTCAGGATCAGGTGTGGCTGCGACCGTCTCTGCCAGGTGCTGCTGGAAGTGCGCCCAGTCGGTGTTGAGGCGGGCGCAGCGGTTCTCAGGAGGCGCCGTACCGTCTGTGTCCAGGTCGAAGATCACTGGCAGGTGATCGGAGGACAGGGCACAGCGAGTGCTCGCGATCGCGTTGTGTGCTGCCCCTTTCACAATCGCGATGTCGAGCACGTCGGGACGGCCGCGCGCCGGGTAGTGCGTCGGGTCGAAGGGACCCAGCACCACGGCGTCATGGTCGTTGACGACCCGGAGGAGCCGTCTGCCGCTGGTGGTGGTGACCCTGGAGTTCCACTCCGCGTGTTTTGCATTGAGATCGCCGCCGATGAACAGGTTCCCGCGCATCGACAGCAGCGTCTCAATGTCCCCGGAGTTGAGGTGTCCTGACGGCTTCCGGTAGGCCGCCACGAATGTTACGTGGCCCACGGAGGTGTTGACCACGACGCCGGTCGTCTCCAGGGTTGGCGTCACCGGGAGCTGCACCTGGTGGTGGCGCAACGACGTCTTCACGTACACCGCCGTTCCGCCGCCGTGGGTGACCCGGTCGGTGCGGTAGCAGCGGAAGTTTGCCGCCCGCACGTTCACGCCCGGCTTCAGCCAAGTTTCTGTGACGAGACAGACGTCCACATGTTCGTCTCGCAGAAACTGGCGGAATTCTCCCGCTTGGGAGCGAATGCTGTTTGCGTTCCACACGCAAACGGTTAGACCTTGGATGTGTCTATCCATGTTTGGGTGTGGGAACAGCTGGTGTGGTGGTGGCCTGGGCGGCCGACTGCACTGCAGATGCAATCATCTGCGGGAGTTGTTGCAGGAGCAGCTTGAAATCCTCTCTCAAGGCCCTGACTTCTTCCGCGACGCTCGCTGCGGATGTAAAGTCAGTGCTGGGAGAGGATGCTGGCTCCTGCGCTCGAACGACCGCTGGCTCACGGCCAGGGCGCTCCCTCCGCCGTCCGCGCCGGCGGCCGACCCTGGCTGGCGCTGGGTGCTCTCTCGGCGGTCCGCGCCCGCGCACGGCTACCGCCGCTGGCGCAGGCTCTGGCTGGTGCTCTCTCGGCGGTCCGCGCCCGCGCACGGCTACCGCCGCTGGCGGAGGCTCAGGCTGGCGCTCTCTCGGCGGTCCGCGCCCGCGCACGGCTACCGCCGCCTGCGCAGGCTCCGGTTGACTGCCACGCCCCTGGACGTCAGTGGGGGCGGCAGGACGCTGCTCAGCTGATCTGGCGGTGGCAGCGGATGCGTAGCTCCTTCCGTTTTGTACCCGCGCGGAACGCGCCGGCTGTCCTCTTCAGAGCAGAGAATCACAAGGCCCAGCCAGTGTCGCGGGCGGGCGCGGACGGCCGAGAGAGCGGCCGCCACTCTGCGCGCCGCCGCGCCGCGCCTCCCGCGCTTGCTACCGCCCAACGTCCGACAGCCTGTGCGGAGCAGCCCCAAACCTGCGCCACAACCGCCCGCGCCTTTCAAACCACCGAGGATGGGGCTACACACAGCCACACCACAGTCGCCAACCAGTCGCCACGGCAGCGCCGCAAACCACGGCCAAACTGCAGCTACCGCGCGCTACAGCCTGGGTCGGCCCGCCGAGAATCGCCGCCCCCGCCCAAATGCCGCCCCCACAGCCCCAGCCGACGACCCGCCACAATGGCCAAACCTTCGGCAAAACTCCCACACCGTCGCCGCGGCAGCCCGGCCAGCGCGGCCGGCGCCACAGCCACACAAGCCGAGGCGTGCGGCGATGACGGCCGTGCAAACGCGCCTCCGCCGCCCCATCGCCTTCCGTCGCCCTCCCGCCGTTTCCCGATCGGCCCGCAGCCGTCGGGCCACATCGCGCGCCGTCCTCCTCCTCTCGCCCGCCAACATTCACAGCCGTTTCTCAACAATTGCCCGCCGCAAACGGACGCCGCCTGCGCAACAGGCGCCGCCGCCCCTCGCCGCTTCCGACCCACAACCCCTCGACCGAGGCAAACCGCAATCCGAATCTACAGACCAACCCAATCTGCCGTCAAGCACACACGACAGCCGACCTTACACGTTACGCGTTACACATTACGTTTACACGTCTACGTTAGGTTAGGTTAGGTGGACGTGGGTTAGGTTAAGGGGACTTGGGTTAGGTTAAGCGTCAAACTTAGGTTAAGCATTCAAACACGTCAGGCGTCAGAGGTTAGGTTAGGTTAGGTTAGGTTACACGTTAGGTTAGGTTAAGGGGTCAGTGCTAGGTTAAGAAGCGTCAAACGTAGGTTAAAAAAGCGTTCAAACGTGAGGCGTGAGCCGGACAGCTTACCTTACGTAGACGTTAGGGGCTCACAGGCTGAGCTCACCTCGCCACACCACAGGTTAGGTTCGGTTCGGTTCGGTTCGCTCGGCTCAGCGTAAAGCGCCGAGGTCAGGGTTACGTTCGTTCACCTTCGGGCGCCACACTTTCGGTTGAAAGGTCGCGACGGGACGACGTCGGCAGGCACGCCGCAAACGAACAAAAACGTACAGACGACGTCGGAAACCGCCGACAGACGGGGGAGCAGCACGACCACGACCAGACACCGAGCGCGAACCAGACACACGCGAACCACCCCCACCGGCCAAAGGGCACCACACAACAACCCAGAGCACCACGTGTCGACACCAGAGCAACCCGCCGCTCACGCGACATGGCTGGCACCGAAGGGCAACCGCCCGCAACTGCGCTTTCCGCGCCGGCCCGGATGCACGTCGTGCTACAACAACACCACTACCGTACACAGCCGCTGTTCACAACATCACTATCAATGGCGCGCCCGCGGCTCGCCGCCGTCGCAGTCGCAGCCCCAACGCCAGCACTTTTGCACCACCATTCACACGCACCGCAACACAGCTCGCCGACACAGCCGAACAAAACAAACACCACACAACAACAACAGCAACAACGCCGCCGCCTCTACTTGTGCCGGCGACCCACCCCGCCGATGGCGCACCTTTCGCCAGCCGGCAATCGACACACACGCACCCACCCACCGGGGCCCAGTGCAAAAAAAAAAACACACAAAAACAAAAAAACAAAACAACACAAACGACACGGGAAGCGCACACCGCCACTTCGCGCGCACGCCACCAACCAGTCGTCGTCTCAAAATAACAAACACAAACAAAATAAACTAACAACTAGGGCAACACAAAACAAAAACGCCTCGCACGAACCGCCCACAAAAAGGACAAGCACACGCACAGCCTCTGCTGACGACCACGACGCAGCGGCACGCTGCTCCTGTCCCGCGCCCCGCGCCCCACTCGATTCACAACTCACGCGACACCGTCAACGACGGGCTCGCTTCCCGCAACCTACCACCTTTCCGCCACGACGCACAGCCCCAGCCCCACCCGACGACTGCACTTTCACCACCGCCTCCCCCTTCCCCCCCAAAACACACACACACACACACACACACAGCCAGCCAAAAACGCACTCGCGACCCACACATGCACGTGCATCGGCACACGCCAACCAGTCAACGTCGACAACCACACGCCACGCAAGGCTCGAAACGAAAACGAAACCGGCGTCCTTCCACGTTGCCATCAAGCTACGCGACACAAGACACAAGGAACCAACACAACAGCCGGCCCCACTAATTCCCACTCTCACGCCGCAAAAAGCACACCGAAACCGCCAAACACGCACGCACATTCCCCTTCGCACTGACACCACCGACCGGCTCGCTACCACACACCTCTCGGCAGCCGTTTCACGCCAATTCGCCACACAGTCGACAAGCGCCCGCCCTGTACGGCACACGCAACGACGCAGCGCAGCAAAGGGCGCCCGCAACACATACCTCTCCGCCGCCCGACGCGCCAACCGCCACACCACACCGCCAGCCACTCGCAAATTGTGCACTGCCACCAGCCACACGTCCAACACGCCGCGCCGCCTCCGGCCACCCGCCAGGGGGCGCTCACGTCCGCGACAACAGCGCGGCCCGCCGGGCCGGGCCGAACCGAACCGAGCCGCCGCTGCTCTGCACTCGGCACGGCCACACCCTGCTGCAGACCGGGCTCGTCCCTCTGTACGCGTCTGCCTGCGCATCAACACAACACGACCTTTTTTTTTTTTCTCTCTCTCTCTACCGCCATCCCTTCTTCTCGCGTTTTACTCGTTGTTGCAGCAGCGGCGCACACCTACACATCCACAGCCCCAGCCGAGCCGGCCTCACCTCAGGGCCCGCCGCCAGCGTCTCCTCCTCGGGCACAGGTGCGGTGCTGTGGCCGCCCATCCAACCGCATTGCTGGCCGTCCAGCCACCAGGCGTTCCCACTGCCGCGAGCCACGCCGCGCACCGACCCTGCTGCAGAAAACGAAGCATAGCCAGAGACCGACCGATACACAAAGCAAGCCGTCGCCTCGCCTCTTGTCCTTCCTGCCTTCCTTCCGCCCCCGCCCTTCTCACACCACCGCCTCTCCACTTTCGCCCCCCCCTCCTTTTTTTTTTTTTTTTTTGTTTTCTTCTTTCTTTCTTTGGCCCTCTCTCCTTCCCGCCATGGCGGTTACGGCACCGCCTGCAGCGGCAGATTTTTTGCGCCCACACGCCTACTCCTACCACCATTAACCTTGCCCTGCCCTGCCCTGCCCTGCCCTGCCCTGCCCTGCCCTGCCCATCAACGTCGCAGTCGAACCGACGCTTGCCAACACACTGCCCACGTTCCTTTCTCTTTTCGGCCTACGCCCATTACGCGCCGCCGCCACAGCACCTTCCCTTCCCACAACACACCGACGTCATCACACGCACCCAAAACAGGGGCCACGACCGTGTTCCTCGCCCACTCCCATCCCGCACGGTACGCACATTCCCAACTACTACCGCGCACCCTCCCTTTCCAATCTGTGTGTCTCTGTGTCTGTGTCCTGTCCGCGCGTGACGCCTCTCAACATCCGCCGTCCCCCGTCCCGTTTTCGCCCCCATGCCGTCGTCGCGCCGCCTCCGCCCCTGTCCGCCCCGCACCACACCATACACCGCTGCTTGTCCCGGCCGTTGCCACCAAAGGCGCCTACCGCAAACGCGCCACGCCGCAGCCCCCGTGCGTCTCGCGCTCGCTTGCATCTCCGTGCCGACGCTGCCTCTCTTCCCGCTCGCACTCGACCTCGACAACACAGTCTTTGGCTCCGCCACTGCGTGTTCCGGTGGTACGCACGCTGCAACACGTATGTATTCATTACCAGAGCGATGGCGAGGCATGACAGCATCTCTGTCTGACCAGAGAGTTCTTTATCGCTGCTAGTCGGCGCTTGGACCGCGCCAGACGACAGTAGTGGCACGCACCGGGTCGCCAGGAACAGTTGTTATATATATATATTGTAGCGCGAGTCGGGAGAGGTAGTAGTCGGTCGACAGTAGTAGCGGGTGGACGGTTGTACTGAGCGGGCGTCGGCGGCGTGCTCTGCTCGTCTCGCGACTCTGGTCACGGTTCGGGACGATGTATAGTCTATTGTGTTATAATCAAAAGGTGGTGTGACGCTGCATTGCGCAAATCTGATAACGTATGTTCATTGTACTTATTTTGTTCAACAACAAAAGCCCCACTATTACTTTTTTTCTAAAGTAACTTTTGTCTCTTAACGAAAAACATTCACTTTTTAAAGACTACTTCCTATGGCATTTCCCTCCAAGGAGTGCAATTAATTACCAGCCAGCACTCATTCATTGCACACAGCTGTGTAAGGGGTATCTACAATTGAGGAGCGGATATAAATGCAATTTTTTGTTTTTTTTTTGTTTTTTTTTTTTTTTTTTGTGTGTGTGTTGTAACCTCCCAGCAACATTTAAAATAATGGACAATGTTATTTACGGATGCTAATGGACATTGCGCTAATTGTAACCTCGCCCACAATGAGAGGTATTGAAAATGGCAACAAAAATGTGAAATTCGCAATCTGACTCAAATATAAAGTCTTCACACAACATTTAAAAACGTCCGTTCAGTGACAAGAAACTTCAATTAAACCGAAATATCGGTCTTTGGCCCTGTGCAAAACAATCAGAATTAATGTCTTACCTCCGAATAAATGGATGTCACATTTCTGCTCTGGTTGTTGCGCAGCGCTTGGAGGAACTGCATTGCAAATAATAATATTCTCTTTTTTTGTGATTTTAGTGACATTTTTCTTCAAAGAAGTGGAATGAAATGTGAAGTGCAACGAACTCTTTAGTTCAATAAACAATTAAATGTTTGAAAAATGCTTTTGAAATAAAAATTATTACTGGGGAACTTGTTGGAGAATAATTACAATAAATACAATTTTTCATTATCTAATGATTATATTAATTAACAGTATACCTTATTCACCATCTTGACCAGTGTTGCCGACCGCCTACATCACACAACCGCACTCGGCTGCTACTACTGACCGACCGCTCTGCATGACGACTATTAGCGTACTGCACGCGACGACTACTGACAGAGTACAGCCCTCAACTACACAGAGCTACGGACTCGCAACGACTACTGACTGACTGACTGACTGAGAACCGCTCGCAACACTCGCGCAGTCCAGCGCAAACTCTCTGGTCACAGATGCTACAATGTCTCGCCATCGCTACTATGTTACATACGTGTTTCAGTGTCTTTTTCATTGGGGTAACGATCTTTGGCTCTTTTTATTCTGAATACAGGGCCAAAGGTCAACGCTGCTGCCCTTATACAATTTATCAGGTTTCATTATGTCTGTTGCAATGTTACATACGGTTCACTCTTTCATTAATATTATCGTTGGGTTTGTTTTGTAGGGACGTTAACATTCTGGCACATTTTTATTATCATCGGACTCTCTGCTATTTGTGCAGGGAGGTTATACCTGGGTCCATTTCCATTTCCATTTACATTTTAATATTGATAGACTTTTTGTTTTTCCTTCTTTTTTTTTTTTTTTGTTGTTTTTTTTTTGTTTTGCTTTTCCCGCTCTCACCACCACCGCCGCATCACGCCTTCCGTTTTCTTGGTTTCTTTTCTGTTCTTCAACTGCTTCAACATCACCGCGCCCCATTTCCACACCACAGCCATCAGCCTCCAAGACGGGCGGGCGCAGTGTGCCATTTCCGGCGCACAAGCACACCCGTACGGTACTCTCCTCGCCCCCACGCCACCAACAACACAGCGACCACGCGGCTTTCAGGCATGGCACGGCACGGCACCGGCGAAATGCGCCGCCCCCGCCCCTCCGCGCATCCGTCCGTCTCGCCACGTTCACTGACAGCCGCGTCTGCGGCTACACCACGACAACCACAACACAACACCGCTCCCCTCCCTGGCAACTCACATTGTTTTTCTCCTCCTCTTTTGCACAAACCACAACGCCGAGCACAGGCGCAAGCCACCCACACCGCGCCCCTCCCCGTCCCGTCTTTGGCCGCCGCTCCTCGTTTCCTCGTTTGCCCCCTCCCATCTCCCGAAATGCCATGCCAGCAGCGTTACGCATGCCCCTCCCCTGTCCACACAACACTACCGCCTAACGAACAGCCTTCCGGGCCACATGCAGGGCACGCCCACCTCCAAACACTGCCAATTCACGGACGCACGCACGCACGCACGCACGCACGCACACACACACACACACACACACACACACACACACACACACACACACACACTCACTTTCTCGACACCTTTCTGTACGGAGGGTGCGTCATCTCGACCGTGACAGAGTGACGGCAACTATCGACGATCCATTTCCCCCCACTGGTAAAACATGTCCACTAACACCTACATACATCATTCAAGTACACAGACAATAGCATACACACAATGGGAGGGCACACGAACATGGACGGCACGGCACTGTCATACACTCTTCCTCAGAACCATATCAACAAACGTTACGTACATCCGGGAAAGCGAAAGCGAACGCGAAAGCGAAAGCAAAAGCAAAGGCAAAGCCCAATGCAGCCGTCAAAGGTAACGTTCACCACGGCAGACACTTGCAGCCGCGCCGCCGTTAAACGCATTTCAGTGCGGCTCCAATACGCCTCCGACACGGGAACGTTCCGTTGCTCTACGAATGCGTTTCTCCCCTTTTTCCCTTCCCCCCCTCCTTGCACTCTTGCCTCATTCCTCACGTTCTGCCCGGACATTCGACCGATCAAAGTCAACCTTTCGTTACCGTTCTCAGCGCGACGGTGTACAACAGTATGACGGGTGTGCCCACGACTTCGGTTCAGTTGCGTGACGCCGGTCTATCGCGCCGATCGACAGTTACTCAGGGGGCGACGGATCGGACCACGTCACCGACACACAAAACACTTTCAAAACAAACAAATACATACCGGATGGACACAGACAAACACGTGTACAGACATTCGCCAAACAAACGACCGCCGCCGCCGTCGTCGCGCTTACTGTATACTGCACTGGACACGCGTGCATCTTGAATGACGACATCGGTGTGCGTGCGTCGTACGCAATCAGTCAGACACGGCTATCAAACATCAGAGTCGAATGGTACATCATCGTGCGTGTCGCCGTACACGTACAGTACAATACAACAACAATGCGTCTTAATGGCACGTTCATTTCAACGTCACTCACACACCTCCACGCTGCAGTTACGTCGCACCATTGTCAAACTCGGCGTACAGCAAAGGGAATAGTGGGCGGCAAAAAAAAAAAAAAAAACCAAACAAAAACATTTCACATTTCACCCTCGCCATGTATGATGTGCAAACAAAACAAACCCGCAAACGGCCGTCGTTACGGTGACACAAAAGTCGCCGATCGCACTGTCCCCCCTCGCAGACGGGTAACACACACACACACACCAACAACACCAATGGGTCAAAAACCACGCCAACGAGGCGTGCCACCATTCCACGCCACGGCGACCAACCTCGTGGCCGTACCCCGCGCAACACGCTTTGACGCGCCCCCCCCACCCACAATCAAAATGCACACATACATCACAGCCGTCCACACAAACAACAACAACAACAATTCCGCCCTTCCCGCAAAAGGCAAGTTGGTGGCCCTGAAAAGGGCCGTTTTGCCGCTCTCGCAACGGACGAGCCTTCTCCATCCTTCCTTCCTTCCATTCCAGAGCCACCCCCTTACTTGGAGCTCGTGTACTTGGTCACCGCCTTCGTGCCCTCGCTCACGGCGTGCTTGGCCAGCTCGCCAGGCAGCAACAGCCGCACAGCGGTCTGGATCTCGCGGGACGTGATGGTCGAGCGCTTGTTGTAGTGCGCCAGGCGAGAAGCCTCGGCCGCAATGCGCTCGAAAATGTCGTTCACGAAGCTGTTCATGATGCTCATCGCCTTCGACGAGATGCCCGTGTCAGGGTGCACCTGCTTCAGCACCTTGTAGATGTAGATGGCATAGCTCTCCTTCCTCTTGCGCTTCTTCTTCTTGTCGCCCTTCGAAATGTTCTTCTGCGCCTTGCCAGCCTTCTTGGCGGCCTTCCCGCTAGTCTTGGGCGGCATCTCGAACCAACGTACGGCAGCAGCAACACCAGTAGCAAGCGCTCCGCTCTAGTCAGCGTCTCCCCACACAGTGGCACCCGCCGCCAGCCGCCGCCGCACCTTTACCAGCTCGCCCTGTTGCGGCCGCCGACCAATGGGGCGCGCGCGCAACCGGCCGCCGCACCCGAGCCCATAAAGCACCCCCACCCCGGCATTCCCGCTCACGCCGCGGAGAGTACACGTTAGTTCGTTGTCGCTGTTGGTTATCGTGATGTCGGGACGCGGAAGTGGACGCAAAGCTGCTGCCTTGGCTGAGTTGCTGCTCACGTTAGCAGGACCTGCCGGGAAGAAGAAGAAGAAGTCTACACCGCAGTGCTTTCGCTGCCAAAAGCTTGGCCACGTCGCCAAGCAATGCAGCGGAGCAGTCGCGTGCTTGAAGTGTGCGCAAGCGCACGACACACGCGACTGCAAGAAGCCGAAGGACGCCCCCTGCACATGCGCCAACTGCGGTGGCGCACACGCGGCTAACGCCCGTTCCTGCGCGTACAGGAGAAATTGGCGCGGACCAGAGAAGACACAGAAGCAAGTGACCACCACACGCGAAGAGGTGGTCACTCGCTCAGAAGACGCCATCACCAGGCGCCTCAGCGACGCCGTAGAAGAAGCCATGTCCGCCTTCAAATCCGCCATGGCGGAAGAGAGGGCGGCCATGCTGGCGGAACTGGGCGAGGCTCGGCGTCAGATTGCTGAGCTGACGCAGGAGCTTCGCTCAGCCAAGGCAGCTTCCGCCACAGCGGTCGACACCGCCAGCCAGACGACTCCTCCTCGAGAGAAGAAGTTTGCGACGGTGGCCACGCAGACCGACGTGCCTGCCGAAGGGGAGGCAACACTGCCCAAGACGGACGCAGAAGCAGAAGCGCAAGAAGAAGGGTGGGAAGAAGTCCCATTCCTCCCGCTTCCCGACATGTACAGCGCAAGCGCTGTGACGCAGAAGATAGCTGCATCGCTTCGCGATGGTACATATCCCCACCACGACAACCCTTATCCCTTCGTTCCTCCTAACCTTTCTAAACCTTCACCTCCACACCAACCAATCGAATATCCAGAAGGCCTTGTTGGTCTTTCCAAGGAGGATTACGATCTGATCAATTCCTTCCCAATTTTCACAGAGTGGCAAATGCGCTACGTCATCTTCGCTCTCGTCCACGGAGAGTATGAGAAAGCTGGATACACTGTATCCACTATCCCAACCGAGGGTGAGCCCTCAAGTAAGAAGAAGAAGAAGAAAAGTCGTCACACCGACAAATACAGAAAATAGGTTATCGGCACTCCTTGCCAATACAGAACAACCTACAAGTCAAGAAAGAAGACTCATCAATCATCCCAGGGGAGTAAAGGCCAACAGGCCACAAACTTCCACCTGAACCTCCTCACAGTGAGGAAGTCAGAAAAGGAGCAGCAGCAGGGCTGCGCCGGCACGCACTCCGCTGCTCGACTCGCTGCCGCTCGCACCGGTCGTTTTCGTTTCCGTTTCGTGTGCACCGTCGCTAGCCCATCGCCATGTCCGGACGCGGAAAGGGAGGCAAAGTCAAGGGCAAGTCAAAGTCCCGCTCAAGCAGGGCCGGGCTCCAGTTCCCGGTCGGCAGAATCCACCGCCTCCTGCGCAAGGGAAAGTACGCAGAGCGCGTCGGCGCCGGGGCGCCCGTCTACCTCGCCGCCGTCATGGAGTACCTCGCGGCTGAGGTGCTCGAGCTGGCCGGAAACGCGGCCCGCGACAACAAGAAGACGCGCATCATCCCGCGCCACCTGCAGCTTGCCATCCGCAACGACGAGGAGCTCAACAAGCTCCTGTCGGGCGTCACCATCGCACAGGGTGGTGTCCTGCCCAACATCCAGGCCGTCCTGCTGCCAAAGAAGACCGAGAAGAAGGCCTAAAGGAGGCCAGGCAATCGCAGCGCCGCGTGCTCCCCTGCACGCAACGCGCTTTGCCGGCTCGGCCCACAACAATCGGCCCTTTTCAGGGCCACCACACAAACCTACGTCCAAAGCAAAATTTCAGTCGTCCTCGCCGCACCTTGTTTTGTTTCAACTTTGCACTGTCACAGCACAGCCGCCGCCGGCGCACGTCCGCCATCTTGTCGTCCACACAGCCCGTGTGGCCCAACACACACACACACATTTTGCACGGTCGCAGTCGCCTTCCAAACCGACAACGGCAGCAATAATGACCATTGTTAAAGGGAGGCGTGTCGACACACCGCCCTCCACTCCCGCGCGCAACGGCCGTCGACACGAACGAAACAGCTGATCCGGCCGCCTATGCCCACACGCCTTGCCTCGGAAACCCCAACGCCGCCGCAAACAAACACACAGAGCCAAACCACGCAAGCAAATAATCACCGCCTCTCGCACAACAACACACAGCCCGCCATCTCCGTCGCGATCGATACAAAGACACACAAACGAAGCAGCTCCACACACAGCCAGCCACATGACACGTTTCCTTTCCTTCTCCCCTCCCAGTCACATCACGTCGCTCAAACGGAAAGAAAGAAAGAAACAAACAAACACACGCAGCAACAACACAGACTCTTTCGCACTTTTCAACTTCCGAACAGTGTGGTGGCCCTGAAAAGGGCCGTTTTCTAGTCTCTCCCACCCACAAGCACGGCCGCGGGAAGGCCAGCGCCCGCTGCGACGCAGCCTAACCGCCGAAACCGTACAGGGTGCGCCCCTGCCTCTTCAGGGCGTACACCACGTCCATGGCCGTCACAGTCTTGCGCTTGGCGTGCTCAGTGTACGTCACCGCGTCGCGGATCACGTTCTCCAGGAACACCTTCAGCACCCCGCGGGTCTCCTCGTAGATCAGACCAGAGATGCGCTTCACGCCGCCCCTGCGAGCCAGGCGGCGGATGGCGGGCTTCGTGATGCCCTGGATGTTGTCGCGCAACACCTTGCGGTGCCGCTTGGCGCCACCCTTGCCGAGCCCCTTTCCTCCCTTGCCGCGGCCTGTCATCCTTCCTTCCTCGGGCAAAGCAAAACGTGCACAAACAGCAGCTGCAGCGGCTGGCGAGTCGGCTACGGTCTGCGCCCAGCGCGCCCGCCGCCCCCCTATATAGACTCTGGCCCGCCCTCCCCCCACCACGCGCAACCGAGGGCATATAAGCGCAGCACGGAGGCGCGCGGGCCCGTTGTCAAGGCAGCACCGGACGCCGCGCCGCACCTAACCTCCACGCACGCCGCTCCGCTACCGCTACCGCTACCGCCATGGCCCGCACAAAGCAAACGGCCCGCAAGTCCACCGGCGGAAAGGCGCCGCGCAAACAGCTCGCCACCAAGGCGGCGAGGAAGAGCGCGCCCGCCACCGGAGGCGTCAAGAAGCCCCACCGCTACAGGCCGGGCACCGTCGCCCTGCGAGAAATCAGGCGCTACCAGAAGAGCACAGAGCTGCTCATCCGCAAGCTGCCATTCCAGCGCCTAGTGCGCGAGATCGCCCAGGACTTCAAGACCGACCTGCGCTTCCAGAGCTCCGCAGTCATGGCCCTGCAGGAGGCCAGCGAGGCCTACCTCGTCGGCCTCTTCGAAGACACCAACCTGTGCGCAATCCACGCCAAGCGCGTCACCATCATGCCCAAGGACATCCAGCTCGCGCGCCGCATCCGCGGCGAGCGCGCCTAAACCGCGCCGCGGCACCGCACCGCACAAACAAAAACGGCCCTTTTCAGGGCCACTAACATCTCTCCGTCGCGAGCAAACTTTGTCGGTCGCCTGCCTCTCGCCCCGCAACCCAAAAACAAAAACCACCACTTCCCGTCCGTCCGCCACACCCGCTCACTCTGCCTGCCTGCTAGCAGCGCGCAACAATCACACATCATCCCTCCCCGGCGCTCCAAGCGCACAATACCCAACGGCCGACGTCACACCGCACGGCTGGCTGGCTGGCCGGCCGCCCGCCGCTTTCGTTTCGAAAACAAAAAAAAAACCCGCACTCCACTCCGACGGCCAACGGCCAGGCAGGCGCGCTCGCTCGCTCTACACGCCGCCGAAATCCCCGCCGACTCCTTCCACATCTCAACGTGCCCCCCGTTGCAAAACATAACACACACAAAGGAACAAAACAAAGACCAGACACGACTCGACAAGACAGACATCCGAGAAGAACGAACGCAGGCAAGCCATCCAACGTATTCAAACAAAACAACGTGACAGAAAACCAACCGTCGGCCGCCGCCACAAACACGGCGACAATCAACCACGACAACAACAACACCGCTTACCGCTACCGCCGCCCACACCCGCCACCGACCCCCGCAATCCAACCACCACGGCACGCAAACAGCATCCCCACGGGCATACAGACAGACACCCACACCAAACGCAACACGACAATCAAAACCTTCCCCGACGTGCTTTGATGGCCCTGAGAAGGGCCGTTTTGGGCCGCGCGTCTCTTGCGCGCCACTAGACGACGACGGGGGGTGGGGACGACGGAGTCAAGCGCCAAACCCTTCCTTTCCCATCTCTTTCTCCTCTACTCTACTCTACTTCTTCTTCTTGGGCGAAGCCTTCGCCTTAGACGGCGTCGTCGCCTTCTTCGGGCGCGGCGCCTTCGGCTTCTTCGTCGGAACCTTGGCGGCCTTCTTCGCCTTCGACGGCGACTTGGCCTTGGCCGGCTTGGCCGCAGCCGCCTTCTTCGCACCCGCGGGAGCGGCCGACGCCGCAGACGCCTTCTTGGCGGCGCCCGCCTTCCGACCGGTCGCCGCCTTCACGCCACCAGCCTTCTTTGCGCCGGCCGCACGGGCGCCCTTCTTCTCCTTGCTGGCCGGAGCGGCGCGCTTCTTCTTGGCACCGCCAGCACGAGCCTTGCCGCCCTCGGCCGCCCCCCCGCCGCCGGCGCCGGCAAGCTTGAACGAGCCGGACGCGCCCTTCCCCTTCGTCTGCACCAGCTCGCCCGCCACGACGGCCGACTTGAGGTACTTCTTGATAAACGGCGCCAGCTTCTCCGCGTCCAGCTTGTAGTGCGCGGCTATGTACTTCTTGATCGCCTGCAGCGACGACCCGCCGCGCTCCTTCAGACTCTTGATGGCGGCCGTCACCATCTCAGAGGTGCGCGGGTGCGCAGGCTTGGCGCGCGGCTTCTTCGCAGACGACGCAGACTTGGCCTTCTTCGTAGTGCCGGTGGCGGCGGGTGCCGCAGCAGTCTCGTTCGTAGCCGCCTGATCTGCCATTTCGACGACGCGCGTAACACACAGCGAGAGCGAGCGGGACGGCAGGCACGCAAGCACAGCACAGCAGCAGAGCAGAGAATCACAAGGCCCAGCCAGTGTCGCGGGCGGGCGCGGACGGCCGAGAGAGCGGCCGCCACTCTGCGCGCCGCCGCGCCGCGCCTCCCGCGCTTGCTACCGCCCAACGTCCGACAGCCTGTGCGGAGCAGCCCCAAACCTGCGCCACAACCGCCCGCGCCTTTCAAACCACCGAGGATGGGGCTACACACAGCCA
The DNA here is from genome assembly GCF_023864345.2 of Schistocerca serialis cubense. Taxonomy (NCBI): domain Eukaryota; kingdom Metazoa; phylum Arthropoda; class Insecta; order Orthoptera; family Acrididae; genus Schistocerca; species Schistocerca serialis. Next base: position 178,563 of record NW_026048529.1, on the reverse strand, counting down.
CACCACAGTCGCCAACCAGTCGCCACGGCAGCGCCGCAAACCACGGCCAAACTGCAGCTACCGCGCGCTACAGCCTGGGTCGGCCCGCCGAGAATCGCCGCCCCCGCCCAAATGCCGCCCCCACAGCCCCAGCCGACGACCCGCCACAATGGCCAAACCTTCGGCAAAACTCCCACACCGTCGCCGCGGCAGCCCGGCCAGCGCGGCCGGCGCCACAGCCACACAAGCCGAGGCGTGCGGCGATGACGGCCGTGCAAACGCGCCTCCGCCGCCCCATCGCCTTCCGTCGCCCTCCCGCCGTTTCCCGATCGGCCCGCAGCCGTCGGGCCACATCGCGCGCCGTCCTCCTCCTCTCGCCCGCCAACATTCACAGCCGTTTCTCAACAATTGCCCGCCGCAAACGGACGCCGCCTGCGCAACAGGCGCCGCCGCCCCTCGCCGCTTCCGACCCACAACCCCTCGACCGAGGCAAACCGCAATCCGAATCTACAGACCAACCCAATCTGCCGTCAAGCACACACGACAGCCGACCTTACACGTTACGCGTTACACATTACGTTTACACGTCTACGTTAGGTTAGGTTAGGTGGACGTGGGTTAGGTTAAGGGGACTTGGGTTAGGTTAAGCGTCAAACTTAGGTTAAGCATTCAAACACGTCAGGCGTCAGAGGTTAGGTTAGGTTAGGTTAGGTTACACGTTAGGTTAGGTTAAGGGGTCAGTGCTAGGTTAAGAAGCGTCAAACGTAGGTTAAAAAAGCGTTCAAACGTGAGGCGTGAGCCGGACAGCTTACCTTACGTAGACGTTAGGGGCTCACAGGCTGAGCTCACCTCGCCACACCACAGGTTAGGTTCGGTTCGGTTCGGTTCGCTCGGCTCAGCGTAAAGCGCCGAGGTCAGGGTTACGTTCGTTCACCTTCGGGCGCCACACTTTCGGTTGAAAGGTCGCGACGGGACGACGTCGGCAGGCACGCCGCAAACGAACAAAAACGTACAGACGACGTCGGAAACCGCCGACAGACGGGGGAGCAGCACGACCACGACCAGACACCGAGCGCGAACCAGACACACGCGAACCACCCCCACCGGCCAAAGGGCACCACACAACAACCCAGAGCACCACGTGTCGACACCAGAGCAACCCGCCGCTCACGCGACATGGCTGGCACCGAAGGGCAACCGCCCGCAACTGCGCTTTCCGCGCCGGCCCGGATGCACGTCGTGCTACAACAACACCACTACCGTACACAGCCGCTGTTCACAACATCACTATCAATGGCGCGCCCGCGGCTCGCCGCCGTCGCAGTCGCAGCCCCAACGCCAGCACTTTTGCACCACCATTCACACGCACCGCAACACAGCTCGCCGACACAGCCGAACAAAACAAACACCACACAACAACAACAGCAACAACGCCGCCGCCTCTACTTGTGCCGGCGACCCACCCCGCCGATGGCGCACCTTTCGCCAGCCGGCAATCGACACACACGCACCCACCCACCGGGGCCCAGTGCAAAAAAAAAAACACACAAAAACAAAAAAACAAAACAACACAAACGACACGGGAAGCGCACACCGCCACTTCGCGCGCACGCCACCAACCAGTCGTCGTCTCAAAATAACAAACACAAACAAAATAAACTAACAACTAGGGCAACACAAAACAAAAACGCCTCGCACGAACCGCCCACAAAAAGGACAAGCACACGCACAGCCTCTGCTGACGACCACGACGCAGCGGCACGCTGCTCCTGTCCCGCGCCCCGCGCCCCACTCGATTCACAACTCACGCGACACCGTCAACGACGGGCTCGCTTCCCGCAACCTACCACCTTTCCGCCACGACGCACAGCCCCAGCCCCACCCGACGACTGCACTTTCACCACCGCCTCCCCCTTCCCCCCCAAAACACACACACACACACACACACACAGCCAGCCAAAAACGCACTCGCGACCCACACATGCACGTGCATCGGCACACGCCAACCAGTCAACGTCGACAACCACACGCCACGCAAGGCTCGAAACGAAAACGAAACCGGCGTCCTTCCACGTTGCCATCAAGCTACGCGACACAAGACACAAGGAACCAACACAACAGACGGCCCCACTAATTCCCACTCTCACGCCGCAAAAAGCACACCGAAACCGCCAAACACGCACGCACATTCCCCTTCGCACTGACACCACCGACCGGCTCGCTACCACACACCTCTCGGCAGCCGTTTCACGCCAATTCGCCACACAGTCGACAAGCGCCCGCCCTGTACGGCACACGCAACGACGCAGCGCAGCAAAGGGCGCCCGCAACACATACCTCTCCGCCGCCCGACGCGCCAACCGCCACACCACACCGCCAGCCACTCGCAAATTGTGCACTGCCACCAGCCACACGTCCAACACGCCGCGCCGCCTCCGGCCACCCGCCAGGGGGCGCTCACGTCCGCGACAACAGCGCGGCCCGCCGGGCCGGGCCGAACCGAACCGAGCCGCCGCTGCTCTGCACTCGGCACGGCCACACCCTGCTGCAGACCGGGCTCGTCCCTCTGTACGCGTCTGCCTGCGCATCAACACAACACGACCTTTTTTTTTTTTCTCTCTCTCTCTACCGCCATCCCTTCTTCTCGCGTTTTACTCGTTGTTGCAGCAGCGGCGCACACCTACACATCCACAGCCCCAGCCGAGCCGGCCTCACCTCAGGGCCCGCCGCCAGCGTCTCCTCCTCGGGCACAGGTGCGGTGCTGTGGCCGCCCATCCAACCGCATTGCTGGCCGTCCAGCCACCAGGCGTTCCCACTGCCGCGAGCCACGCCGCGCACCGACCCTGCTGCAGAAAACGAAGCATAGCCAGAGACCGACCGATACACAAAGCAAGCCGTCGCCTCGCCTCTTGTCCTTCCTGCCTTCCTTCCGCCCCCGCCCTTCTCACACCACCGCCTCTCCACTTTCGCCCCCCCCTCCTTTTTTTTTTTTTTTTTGTTTTCTTCTTTCTTTCTTTGGCCCTCTCTCCTTCCCGCCATGGCGGTTACGGCACCGCCTGCAGCGGCAGATTTTTTGCGCCCACACGCCTACTCCTACCACCATTAACCTTGCCCTGCCCTGCCCTGCCCTGCCCTGCCCTGCCCTGCCCATCAACGTCGCAGTCGAACCGACGCTTGCCAACACACTGCCCACGTTCCTTTCTCTTTTCGGCCTACGCCCATTACGCGCCGCCGCCACAGCACCTTCCCTTCCCACAACACACCGACGTCATCACACGCACCCAAAACAGGGGCCACGACCGTGTTCCTCGCCCACTCCCATCCCGCACGGTACGCACATTCCCAACTACTACCGCGCACCCTCCCTTTCCAATCTGTGTGTCTCTGTGTCTGTGTCCTGTCCGCGCGTGACGCCTCTCAACATCCGCCGTCCCCCGTCCCGTTTTCGCCCCCATGCCGTCGTCGCGCCGCCTCCGCCCCTGTCCGCCCCGCACCACACCATACACCGCTGCTTGTCCCGGCCGTTGCCACCAAAGGCGCCGACCGCAAACGCGCCACGCCGCAGCCCCCGTGCGTCTCGCGCTCGCTTGCATCTCCGTGCCGACGCTGCCTCTCTTCCCGCTCGCACTCGACCTCGACAACACAGTCTTTGGCTCCGCCACTGCGTGTTCCGGTGGTACGCACGCTGCAACACGTATGTATTCATTACCAGAGCGATGGCGAGGCATGACAGCATCTCTGTCTGACCAGAGAGTTCTTTATCGCTGCTAGTCGGCGCTTGGACCGCGCCAGACGACAGTAGTGGCACGCACCGGGTCGCCAGGAACAGTTGTTATATATATATATTGTAGCGCGAGTCGGGAGAGGTAGTAGTCGGTCGACAGTAGTAGCGGGTGGACGGTTGTACTGAGCGGGCGTCGGCGGCGTGCTCTGCTCGTCTCGCGACTCTGGTCACGGTTCGGGACGATGTATAGTCTATTGTGTTATAATCAAAAGGTGGTGTGACGCTGCATTGCGCAAATCTGATAACGTATGTTCATTGTACTTATTTTGTTCAACAACAAAAGCCCCACTATTACTTTTTTTCTAAAGTAACTTTTGTCTCTTAACGAAAAACATTCACTTTTTAAAGACTACTTCCTATGGCATTTCCCTCCAAGGAGTGCAATTAATTACCAGCCAGCACTCATTCATTGCACACAGCTGTGTAAGGGGTATCTACAATTGAGGAGCGGATATAAATGCAATTTTTTGTTTTTTTTTTTGTTTTTTTTTTTTTTTTTTGTGTGTGTGTTGTAACCTCCCAGCAACATTTAAAATAATGGACAATGTTATTTACGGATGCTAATGGACATTGCGCTAATTGTAACCTCGCCCACAATGAGAGGTATTGAAAATGGCAACAAAAATGTGAAATTCGCAATCTGACTCAAATATAAAGTCTTCACACAACATTTAAAAACGTCCGTTCAGTGACAAGAAACTTCAATTAAACCGAAATATCGGTCTTTGGCCCTGTGCAAAACAATCAGAATTAATGTCTTACCTCCGAATAAATGGATGTCACATTTCTGCTCTGGTTGTTGCGCAGCGCTTGGAGGAACTGCATTGCAAATAATAATATTCTCTTTTTTTGTGATTTTAGTGACATTTTTCTTCAAAGAAGTGGAATGAAATGTGAAGTGCAACGAACTCTTTAGTTCAATAAACAATTAAATGTTTGAAAAATGCTTTTGAAATAAAAATTATTACTGGGGAACTTGTTGGAGAATAATTACAATAAATACAATTTTTCATTATCTAATGATTATATTAATTAACAGTATACCTTATTCACCATCTTGACCAGTGTTGCCGACCGCCTACATCACACAACCGCACTCGGCTGCTACTACTGACCGACCGCTCTGCATGACGACTATTAGCGTACTGCACGCGACGACTACTGACAGAGTACAGCCCTCAACTACACAGAGCTACGGACTCGCAACGACTACTGACTGACTGACTGACTGAGAACCGCTCGCAACACTCGCGCAGTCCAGCGCAAACTCTCTGGTCACAGATGCTACAATGTCTCGCCATCGCTACTATGTTACATACGTGTTTCAGTGTCTTTTTCATTGGGGTAACGATCTTTGGCTCTTTTTATTCTGAATACAGGGCCAAAGGTCAACGCTGCTGCCCTTATACAATTTATCAGGTTTCATTATGTCTGTTGCAATGTTACATACGGTTCACTCTTTCATTAATATTATCGTTGGGTTTGTTTTGTAGGGACGTTAACATTCTGGCACATTTTTATTATCATCGGACTCTCTGCTATTTGTGCAGGGAGGTTATACCTGGGTCCATTTCCATTTCCATTTACATTTTAATATTGATAGACTTTTTGTTTTTCCTTCTTTTTTTTTTTTTTTTGTTGTTTTTTTTTTGTTTTGTTTTTCCCGCTCTCACCACCACCGCCGCATCACGCCTTCCGTTTTCTTGGTTTCTTTTCTGTTCTTCAACTGCTTCAACATCACCGCGCCCCATTTCCACACCACAGCCATCAGCCTCCAAGACGGGCGGGCGCAGTGTGCCATTTCCGGCGCACAAGCACACCCGTACGGTACTCTCCTCGCCCCCACGCCACCAACAACACAGCGACCACGCGGCTTTCAGGCATGGCACGGCACGGCACCGGCGAAATGCGCCGCCCCCGCCCCTCCGCGCATCCGTCCGTCTCGCCACGTTCACTGACAGCCGCGTCTGCGGCTACACCACGACAACCACAACACAACACCGCTCCCCTCCCTGGCAACTCACATTGTTTTTCTCCTCCTCTTTTGCACAAACCACAACGCCGAGCACAGGCGCAAGCCACCCACACCGCGCCCCTCCCCGTCCCGTCTTTGGCCGCCGCTCCTCGTTTCCTCGTTTGCCCCCTCCCATCTCCCGAAATGCCATGCCAGCAGCGTTACGCATGCCCCTCCCCTGTCCACACAACACTACCGCCTAACGAACAGCCTTCCGGGCCACATGCAGGGCACGCCCACCTCCAAACACTGCCAATTCACGGACGCACGCACGCACGCACGCACGCACGCACACACACACACACACACACACACACACACACACACACACACTCACTTTCTCGACACCTTTCTGTACGGAGGGTGCGTCATCTCGACCGTGACAGAGTGACGGCAACTATCGACGATCCATTTCCCCCCACTGGTAAAACATGTCCACTAACACCTACATACATCATTCAAGTACACAGACAATAGCATACACACAATGGGAGGGCACACGAACATGGACGGCACGGCACTGTCATACACTCTTCCTCAGAACCATATCAACAAACGTTACGTACATCCGGGAAAGCGAAAGCGAACGCGAAAGCGAAAGCAAAAGCAAAGGCAAAGCCCAATGCAGCCGTCAAAGGTAACGTTCACCACGGCAGACACTTGCAGCCGCGCCGCCGTTAAACGCATTTCAGTGCGGCTCCAATACGCCTCCGACACGGGAACGTTCCGTTGCTCTACGAATGCGTTTCTCCCCTTTTTCCCTTCCCCCCCTCCTTGCACTCTTGCCTCATTCCTCACGTTCTGCCCGGACATTCGACCGATCAAAGTCAACCTTTCGTTACCGTTCTCAGCGCGACGGTGTACAACAGTATGACGGGTGTGCCCACGACTTCGGTTCAGTTGCGTGACGCCGGTCTATCGCGCCGATCGACAGTTACTCAGGGGGCGACGGATCGGACCACGTCACCGACACACAAAACACTTTCAAAACAAACAAATACATACCGGATGGACACAGACAAACACGTGTACAGACATTCGCCAAACAAACGACCGCCGCCGCCGTCGTCGCGCTTACTGTATACTGCACTGGACACGCGTGCATCTTGAATGACGACATCGGTGTGCGTGCGTCGTACGCAATCAGTCAGACACGGCTATCAAACATCAGAGTCGAATGGTACATCATCGTGCGTGTCGCCGTACACGTACAGTACAATACAACAACAATGCGTCTTAATGGCACGTTCATTTCAACGTCACTCACACACCTCCACGCTGCAGTTACGTCGCACCATTGTCAAACTCGGCGTACAGCAAAGGGAATAGTGGGCGGCAAAAAAAAAAAAAAAACCAAACAAAAACATTTCACATTTCACCCTCGCCATGTATGATGTGCAAACAAAACAAACCCGCAAACGGCCGTCGTTACGGTGACACAAAAGTCGCCGATCGCACTGTCCCCCCTCGCAGACGGGTAACACACACACACACACCAACAACACCAATGGGTCAAAAACCACGCCAACGAGGCGTGCCACCATTCCACGCCACGGCGACCAACCTCGTGGCCGTACCCCGCGCAACACGCTTTGACGCGCCCCCCCCACCCACAATCAAAATGCACACATACATCACAGCCGTCCACACAAACAACAACAACAACAATTCCGCCCTTCCCGCAAAAGGCAAGTTGGTGGCCCTGAAAAGGGCCGTTTTGCCGCTCTCGCAACGGACGAGCCTTCTCCATCCTTCCTTCCTTCCATTCCAGAGCCACCCCCTTACTTGGAGCTCGTGTACTTGGTCACCGCCTTCGTGCCCTCGCTCACGGCGTGCTTGGCCAGCTCGCCAGGCAGCAACAGCCGCACAGCGGTCTGGATCTCGCGGGACGTGATGGTCGAGCGCTTGTTGTAGTGCGCCAGGCGAGAAGCCTCGGCCGCAATGCGCTCGAAAATGTCGTTCACGAAGCTGTTCATGATGCTCATCGCCTTCGACGAGATGCCCGTGTCAGGGTGCACCTGCTTCAGCACCTTGTAGATGTAGATGGCATAGCTCTCCTTCCTCTTGCGCTTCTTCTTCTTGTCGCCCTTCGAAATGTTCTTCTGCGCCTTGCCAGCCTTCTTGGCGGCCTTCCCGCTAGTCTTGGGCGGCATCTCGAACCAACGTACGGCAGCAGCAACACCAGTAGCAAGCGCTCCGCTCTAGTCAGCGTCTCCCCACACAGTGGCACCCACCGCCAGCCGCCGCCGCACCTTTACCAGCTCGCCCTGTTGCGGCCGCCGACCAATGGGGCGCGCGCGCAACCGGCCGCCGCACCCGAGCCCATAAAGCACCCCCACCCCGGCTGCGCCGGAACAGATGACCCACTTGGTCAACGTTCTTGCCAGCATCACGCGCCTTCCAGCCGAACTCGCTTCGGCAGTCGAGCAGTCGCAGCTTACAGCGACTACCACCGGAAACCCCAATCCCCACCATGGATAGACGACCTAATATACAAGGTCTTAAAATCTGCGTCTTCAACGCTGACGGTCTATTCAATCAAGTCCTCGAATTTAGAGAATTCATAAAAGAGGAAAACATTGACGTATGCCTAGTAGCCGAAACACACCTTAAACCAGGGGTAAGGGCATCTGTACCAAATTACAATTGTTACAGACGCGATCGGCCCACTGCAGGAGGCGGGGTCGCAGTATACGTCAAACGAGGCATAGAACACCACCGGGTGTACCCACCAGCAACCCAACAGATAGAAACGGTTGCAATACAAATAGCCACCGTAACAGGACCCCTCACAGTCGTTGCAGCCTACCGCCCCCCTTCCCCAACGCTTGAAGAGGACGATATAGCTGCGCTAAGCCAAATAAGAGGCAAGCTCCTAATAGGAGGAGACCTCAACGCCAAACACGCAGACTGGCACTCAAGAGTAAGTAATAGAGCTGGTCGACAACTGCAACGACTCGCGCGCACGCATCAGTTCCAAGTGTGGGGCCCAGAGGAACCCACCCACTTCCCGAAAAACGGGAACAGGGCGGACGTCCTCGACATTGCCCTCACAAAACACATTATGGGTTTTGTGTCCGCAAGTTCAATGAACAGAATGTCGTCGGACCACAACCCTGTCATTCTTGAGGTCGATATGGGAGAATGGCTCTCTATCCCACAGCTAAGAACCTCACACAAACACACAAATTGGGAACAGTTCCGCGCCAATATAGCTACAGAACTGGCCCAAGCCCCGCCTCCAACAGCAGACACTGTCGAGCAAACGCTGGAAGACCTCACGAAAGCGATCCTGCAAGCAGCTGAGGAAGCAACGCCTGCGCCAGCGGGTCTCCCCCGCCCCAGGCAACTTCCCCAGCACCTGCTTGCACAAATAAGGCACAAAAACAGGATCGCCAAAGAGTGGAAACTCACAGGCAACAGAAACACAAGGAGGCTGCTCAACAGACTACAAAGAGAGTTGAAAGTTGCGCTCACTGAGCACCGAAACCAGCAATGGTCCGAAAGACTATCAACTCTCAACTTAGAAGACCACAGTCTATGGCAAGCCACAAAACAGTTCACGAAAAGACGCGCAAAAATGCCGCCTCTGCACGGCGAACGTGGACTGCAGTTCAGCGCCGTAGACAAAGCAAACGCGCTAGCCGACGTGTTCGAGAAACAATTCACGCCAGCAGAGGCACAGGACAGGGAACACGTCGAAACAGTTCGCAGACAACTGGCCACCTTTTTAGCAGCAGAAGACGAAGATGAATACACGCCACTCTTCAGCCCTGAAGACGTGGCAGGAGCCATCAAGTCACTGCCAATAAAAAAGGCACCAGGCCACGACCAGCTCACCAACGAACTCCTCAAACATATCCCGCCACTGGCAATAACCCACTTAGCTGATATCTTCAATGAAATTACGCGATCACAAAAATTCCCGACCCAGTGGAAACACGCAGAAGTAGTCGCGATCGCAAAACCAGGGAAAGACCCGGTGTTCCCGCAGCACTACAGACCAATTAGTCTCCTGCCCACCCTCAGCAAACTGTACGAGCGCCTCCTCCTAACGCCGATTCAAGATCACATCAGAAGAGAGCAAATTATGCCAAAATTTCAATTCGGTTTCCAGCAACAACACTCAGCCCCCCAACAAATAATGAGGGTAGTTGAAGCAGCTACAGAAAGCTTCAACCGAAAGGGCTACTGCGGGATTGTCTTATTAGACGTCGCCAAGGCTTTTGATTCAGTCTGGCACACCGGAATCTTGCACAAAATGTACACCCAAGGCTTCCCAGGGACGATAGTAAAACTTATACAGAGCTATCTAACCAGTAGGACATTCTCCGTTAAGATCGATAGATCACAGTCGAGCAGGAGAAGAATACGCGCTGGAGTGCCCCAAGGGTCCGTACTGGGTCCTACCCTGTACAACCTTTACACAGCCGACATCCCTGTAACGCAGCACGTTCAAACAGCGCAATATGCAGACGACACCGCTTTCTTCTCCTGCTCCACGAACAGGAACCTGGCAACGAGAAGACTGCAAACAGCACTAAATAGGACTGACTCATGGGCCAAGAAATGGCGCATCTCATTGAACACTGAAAAGACCCAGGCACTAATGATAACAAAGCGCATCGGGAAACGCCGCCCCCTAAGAAGACCCATCCAACTGCTGCAGCTACAAGGGCAAAATCTCCCCTGGAGAAACACGGCGAGATACCTCGGTGTGACACTGGACAAGCGACTAACTTGGAAGTGCCACATCGAGGAACTCCGCAAGAAAGCCCTTGCCAGGATGCAAGTCCTCTATCCTGTATTGAATGAACGCAGTTCACTAGACCCCAGCACCGGAGTAGCGGTCTATAGAAGCCTTATTAGGCCGATACTGGAATACGCATGCCCCGTATGGGGCTATGCAGCCAGATCGACGATAGACCGACTACAAAAAATTCAAAATAGAGCTCTCCGGAGAGCCCTACACGTACCTCCACGATTCCCCACAGCAGATCTACATGCTGCTGCGGATATCGAAACACTCCACACACGGTTCCGACACCTGGCAGAACAGTTTTACGCCACAGCCGGCACCGCACAAAACCAGCTCATCAATACACTAGGTCAATATGACCAAAGAAATGACAAATACAAGAGACCAAGATCAATACTCTCCTGAGTAAAGAAAGAGAATTACACACCTCTCACCAAAACAGCAACACAAAAGTACAGTATATACCAACACACCAAGTCAAAGTGAAGGAAATGTCCCCAAGGGACAACAACCTTCCCCGCAACACTTCCAATAGGAGGAAGAAATTAGAGAGGAATGCGCTGCGCCGGCACGCACTCCGCTGCTCGACTCGCTGCCGCTCGCACCGGTCGTTTTCGTTTCCGTTTCGTGTGCACCGTCGCTAGCCCATCGCCATGTCCGGACGCGGAAAGGGAGGCAAAGTCAAGGGCAAGTCAAAGTCCCGCTCAAGCAGGGCCGGGCTCCAGTTCCCGGTCGGCAGAATCCACCGCCTCCTGCGCAAGGGAAACTACGCAGAGCGCGTCGGCGCCGGGGCGCCCGTCTACCTCGCCGCCGTCATGGAGTACCTCGCGGCTGAGGTGCTCGAGCTGGCCGGAAACGCGGCCCGCGACAACAAGAAGACGCGCATCATCCCGCGCCACCTGCAGCTTGCCATCCGCAACGACGAGGAGCTCAACAAGCTCCTGTCGGGCGTCACCATCGCACAGGGTGGTGTCCTGCCCAACATCCAGGCCGTCCTGCTGCCAAAGAAGACCGAGAAGAAGGCCTAAAGGAGGCCAGGCAATCGCAGCGCCGCGTGCTCCCCTGCACGCAACGCGCTTTGCCGGCTCGGCCCACAACAATCGGCCCTTTTCAGGGCCACCACACAAACCTACGTCCAAAGCAAAATTTCAGTCGTCCTCGCCGCACCTTGTTTTGTTTCAACTTTGCACTGTCACAGCACAGCCGCCGCCGGCGCACGTCCGCCATCTTGTCGTCCACACAGCCCGTGTGGCCCAACACACACACACACATTTTGCACGGTCGCAGTCGCCTTCCAAACCGACAACGGCAGCAATAATGACCATTGTTAAAGGGAGGCGTGTCGACACACCGCCCTCCACTCCCGCGCGCAACGGCCGTCGACACGAACGAAACAGCTGATCCGGCCGCCTATGCCCACACGCCTTGCCTCGGAAACCCCAACGCCGCCGCAAACAAACACACAGAGCCAAACCACGCAAGCAAATAATCACCGCCTCTCGCACAACAACACACAGCCCGCCATCTCCGTCGCGATCGATACAAAGACACACAAACGAAGCAGCTCCACACACAGCCAGCCACATGACACGTTTCCTTTCCTTCTCCCCTCCCAGTCACATCACGTCGCTCAAACGGAAAGAAAGAAAGAAACAAACAAACACACGCAGCAACAACACAGACTCTTTCGCACTTTTCAACTTCCGAACAGTGTGGTGGCCCTGAAAAGGGCCGTTTTCTAGTCTCTCCCACCCACAAGCACGGCCGCGGGAAGGCCAGCGCCCGCTGCGACGCAGCCTAACCGCCGAAACCGTACAGGGTGCGCCCCTGCCTCTTCAGGGCGTACACCACGTCCATGGCCGTCACAGTCTTGCGCTTGGCGTGCTCAGTGTACGTCACCGCGTCGCGGATCACGTTCTCCAGGAACACCTTCAGCACCCCGCGGGTCTCCTCGTAGATCAGACCAGAGATGCGCTTCACGCCGCCCCTGCGAGCCAGGCGGCGGATGGCGGGCTTCGTGATGCCCTGGATGTTGTCGCGCAACACCTTGCGGTGCCGCTTGGCGCCACCCTTGCCGAGCCCCTTTCCTCCCTTGCCGCGGCCTGTCATCCTTCCTTCCTCGGGCAAAGCAAAACGTGCACAAACAGCAGCTGCAGCGGCTGGCGAGTCGGCTACGGTCTGCGCCCAGCGCGCCCGCCGCCCCCCTATATAGACTCTGGCCCGCCCTCCCCCCACCACGCGCAACCGAGGGCATATAAGCGCAGCACGGAGGCGCGCGGGCCCACACACCGAGTCGGGACGCCGTCGAGAGGAGACCTGCTAGCAGAGCGCAGACGAAGCGGGCCAGTCTGCCCCGCCACCCCCTCCACTCCGCGCCGAGACCAGCGGAGCAGCGCCCACAGTCAACGGGCAGCGGCTGTAGCGTGCGGACGTCGTCCAGCGCGCTCTCCCCTCCACCCAGCAGCGCGGCGCCGAGCAGCGCAGCGCGCTCAGTCGGCGGGCAGCAACCGTAGGGTGCGGAGCTACTCCGCGGCGCGGCACCCACCATCTGGCGGAGGGTCACACGTGGCGCAGCGCCTGCAGTCGCGGCGCTACAGTGAAACACGTCTCTCCACCGACGACTAACGGCGGCAGACCGGCACCTACCACCTCACACAACCCACTGAAACGGCGGTGTCACCCGGGGTGTAGCAAAATTTGTCGTATCAAAAAAAGCAATGTCGCGTTCACACCCAGGGTTCAGCCTCTCTTCTGGACTCGCTCTGTCGTGACTCAACGACGAGCCGCCACCGCCGAGTGATCACTCACTCGACACCCGAAGCTCTGAGTTCTGTCTCAGCCTCAACACAGTGTCGCACCTCCCCTTAAAAACAACTAGGGCATTTACCGTGCCAGGGCCCGGTGGCTTGCCCCCTCGAACTAAACAGATCCGAGGCGGCCAGCACCCGTCTCCCGCGCACGCGGAGCAAGTGTAGAAGACCCTCTCTCCCGTGGAGATCCTCGATCCCCCCAAGGGTCACAGGAGGTGCTAACGAAGCGGGAGAAGGTCTAACCCACTCTACTGCGACCACCCCCCAATCCGTCCTTCCCCCTCCCACACCCTACATGGCGAAATACCAACCTCGTCAACCCAAGGACAAAGGCAACCCCCCAGATGCCAACATGGATCCTTCAAGCAGCGCAACACCACCAACCCCAACCGACCCCACTCCTACCACATCCTCAAACCCCCAAAGACTATCCCTCACACTTCATCTCGACCCCGCACTGCAAATTGACTCCACCCAAGAAAGCCAACTACCAGAAGAGGTAGGTTGGCAAACAGTTCACCGCAGAAAAAAGTTCTCCAGAAAGCATACCTCCCTGGAAGACATATCCCTCACCCCCTCCTCCCCCCCCATCAACGACTCCATGCTGGGAGATCCCAGACTCCGACGTAACAGCCTCCCCACTCCCCCCATCCCCTCTCCTATCGCCCTCCGTCCCTATCACCTACTCAACACAACATCATCCCCCACCCACTCCCCAATCCAAGAACCCTTAAAACCCTCTGTCCCCTCCATATACTTCCTAAAGAACCTCCCAGACAATTCCACCAACAAGACCCTATCCCTCACCCTCAGAGAACACCTTCCCTCATTCCGGAATTTCAATGGCTCCCTCAATGTTTTCAGAGATGGCAGGACGGCCAAGCTAACATCATACAAAGATATGGACCCGAATCAACTGCAGCAAGAACTCAGGAAACTCCTGAACTCCAGGGTGACAGTGGAGAGAAAATCCGTTAGGGAAACCGCGGCCCCCCCACACCAACCGAAAAACCCCACAGTCAGCGCAGTAATCAAGGATGTCGGCTTCGACATTCTTCCTGAAGATGTCAAAGCCGAACTCCAACGCCAGGGAATCCCAATTCTAAACGCGTGGAGAATTAAATCCCGTAAGACAGGAAATTTTGGCCCCATGATTCGAGTCCTCTCGAACAGTCAGAGGGACATCGATTTCATGCTCGAACATGGAGTCCACATCTACTTGTCGCACCATAGGGTAGAACCTTCAAACCCACCCAGTCCCCTACCCATTCAATGTCAACGATGCCAGCAGTTTAACCACAGAACCGAACAATGCTCCTCTCCTCACAAATGTAGCCGCTGTGGCAAGAACCACCCCCTATCTTCCTGTGAACTAGACCCCTCCGTCACTCCCACCTGCGCCAACTGCGGCGGCCCACACTCCTCCCGCTCCTTCCGTTGCAAAAACCGCCCCCAACAGGCCGTAAACGAACACCTCCAAGCCCCCCTCCACCTCGCTGACACCCCCGCCACCCAAGGTCCTCACCTTCTCATCGAGGACTTCCTTAAATCCATTACATTCACTCTCGCGTCCCTCTTCCAAGGCCGGCGGCAAGAGATAGTATCTACTCTCCGACAGGTGGCCCAAAAATTCTTTCTCAAAGACCTCAAGTACAACCAAGCAGGCAATAACGTCACCACAACGATAATCAAAACTCCGTATTCGCAAGCACTGCGCAGTTAAACACACTTGCCAACACCCTCATCCCCCCCCCCCCCTATTTCATTCATGGCAGTACATCCCAATAGAGAACCCACCAACCTCCTTTTTGTAAACATAGAAGGCATCCACAGCCGCAAAGCCCTCCTCAACGACTGCCTCTGCAGAAACGACATAGACATCCTTGGACTAGCAGAGACCTGGACCAAACCTACTGACAATATGAGACTCAACCGCAACTACGACCACTACGCCAAACACCGACCTGACGGCAGAGGCGGCGTTGCTATATACACCAAGACTACCCTGGCCACCCAAGAGGTTCCACTCCCACCTCAATATCAACATCTAGAGGCAGTCATGATAGCCATACCCCGCCCCAGACGTAGACGCCTCATCATAGCCTGCCTATACAACCCACCAAACACTCCACTCCCAAGATCCTTCCTCCGCTACCTAACAACCTTCAAAGAATACTTCCTCCTAACTGACCTGAACGCAAGACATGAACTACTAGGAGACACAACACACAATCAAAATGGAACCGACCTACTTGACTTTCTCACCACTGAAAACGCGACAAGACTTCCCATCAATACCTTCACCTTCATAGGACACAACGGTTGCTCCCTCCCCGATCACATCCTATACAGCCCCTCCCTCTCTGATACCATCACCCAGTATTCAATAGGTGACACCCTTACCAGCCCCCACCTACCCATCCTCTTCAGCACCTCTGCCATCAACCCCCCTCCCCCAGCTCCCACATCCCGGACGATAAAAATCTATAGCAAAGCTGACTGGGCAAAGTACAAAGAGACCATTAACAACAACCTACTAGCCCCACTAACCATTACCGACACCGACGACCTTAACCGCATCAACGACAGAATAACTGACACCATCAAGACAGCCATCGACACAGCCATCCCCACCAAAACCATCGCCTCCTTCAAACCCCACCTTCCCCCTGAAATTCTCAGACTTATCCGAGAAAAAAGAAAACTCTACCGCGAAATCAACAAAGACAGAAACCCCGACCTTAAAACAATCTGGAACAGGCTAAACAATGAGATTAAGCGACTCACCTCCGAACACCGACAAAAACAATGGGACGAAACCTGTTCCAAACTTGACTACAGACAAGGACGCAAATTTTGGAACAAATTCAAGTCACTCACGGGACAAAACACTGACAGGACATTCAAACTAAAGGTAGACGACTCCCCCACCACCGACCCCACCCAAGTAGCAGAAGCCTTCAAAACCATCCTAGAAGACACCCACAAATTCCCACAGGACCCCCTATTTATCGAACCATTCCACCACACAGTCACCACAGAACTCCCCCTTCTACTCGTCTCCCCCACCGCCCCCACAGAAGAAGACATTAAACTGCAGAATGTAATTACCGAGAGCGAAATTAAGAAGGCCATCTTCTCTGGCAGAAACTCAGCCCCTGGCGAAAACGGGATACAGCGTCTACACCTCCGTAACTCCCCCCTCAACACCATCATCCCCCTCCTGTCCCTTCTATTCAACTTCTGCCTCTCCCACAATACCATCCCCACAGCGTGGAAATCCGCCAAAATCATCATGATCCCCAAACCAGGCAAACCCAAATCTGATCCTAAATCCTACCGCCCCATATCCCTCCTCGACGTCCTCCGCAAGACCTTTGAAAGAATAATTACAGACAGACTCTCGCACTTTACTGACAAACTCCAACTCATTCCTCACCTCCAGTCTGGCTTCCGAAAACTCCATTCCACCAATGATCCCCTCCTCAGACTCACATCAGACATAACAAGACATCAGAACCTTGGACAGTGCACGCTCGCTGTCTTTCTGGACATCGAACGGGCATTCGACAAAATCTGGCATGACGGACTTCTATATAAGCTGCTTAAGACAGGCTTCCCACCGCAGACAGTACGACTAATCCAAACCCTATTAAACGACAGACGCTGCCAAATCCACGTCAACCAAGCCACCTCGGCCCCCTTCCGCCCCGAAGCAGGAGTAGCTCAGGGTGGGATTATCTCCCCCCTGCTCTACTCCCTTTACACCATCGACATCCCCACCCCGACAAGAACTAACGAACAACTCCAATTATACGCAGACGACACAGCATACTGGAATTCTGGTCCCTCGACAAACACCATCAACAACCAGACAGCGACCTACCTGACAAAACTAGAAGACTGGATGCGACAATGGCGCATCAAACCCAACCCCACCAAAACCCAACTCATCCTATTCAAACACCGCAACATCCCCAAAAAGACAAACCAAAATCCCGACCACATCTCCCTCACGCTGTGGGGCACCCAGCTCCTCCCCTCTCCCAATGCAAAATACCTGGGCGTCCACCTCGACAAGTATCTCAACCTGAACAACCATATTAAGGAGACCCTCAGCAAAGTACGTCAACGACAACAACTCATACGACGAGTTCAAGGAAAATTTACAGGCTGCAGTGACAGGACAGCCGTAAACACCTACAAAACGTTCGTCCGCCCACTGTTTGAATATGCAGCAGCGCCTCTCGCCTGCATCTCCAAAACACAAGCTGAAAGAATCTTCCGCACCGAGAGACGAATACTACGCAGCATCCTTCGCCTCCCACCCTCCACCCCCAGACAAGAGGTCTTTGAGGAAGCTAAAGTCACCCCCGTTCAAACAAGGCTAGCCATCCTGAGAGCCCGCTATGGTAAAACCATCCTCACCTCCCGTCCTGACCTACACACAATATACACACACAGAACCAGACACAGAAACAAACCAAAACACAAATACACCTACCCACCAAGAACAATCATAAACAACACCCTCCACATCTTTCCTGACACAATACACCAACACGAATACGCAAGACAATTACACATACAGAATAACGACACTCCCACCCCCTCCCACCTCCAGGCACTGAACCCCGACCGCCCGCCACCATAATCTCGACCTAATCGATTGCAACAAAACGTTCAAGTGCAACAAAATGGCACATAAATCCGCCTCCACTGTCACCCCTTTCTCCATTTCTAATTCTATTTCTACCTCCTTTGCTTGAAAATTTGTAAATAGTTCTTAAGATAACAAAACATTTATATATGATCAAACCATATTTTAAGAAAATTGTAATTAGTATGTAATTTAGCAATAAGTACAAAATAAATAAAGAAAACCAAAATGTAATACCCTCATCTCTGGCCCCAATAGAGCAACAAGCTCTCCAGCGGCCCATCCGCCTCCCTTTAGGAGCGGAAATGAATAGTTTAAAAAAAAAAAAAAAAAAAAAAAAAAAAAAAAAAAAAAAAAAAAAAACGCGCGGGCCCGTTGTCAAGGCAGCACCGGACGCCGCGCCGCACCTAACCTCCACGCACGCCGCTCCGCTACCGCTACCGCTACCGCCATGGCCCGCACAAAGCAAACGGCCCGCAAGTCCACCGGCGGAAAGGCGCCGCGCAAACAGCTCGCCACCAAGGCGGCGAGGAAGAGCGCGCCCGCCACCGGAGGCGTCAAGAAGCCCCACCGCTACAGGCCGGGCACCGTCGCCCTGCGAGAAATCAGGCGCTACCAGAAGAGCACAGAGCTGCTCATCCGCAAGCTGCCATTCCAGCGCCTAGTGCGCGAGATCGCCCAGGACTTCAAGACCGACCTGCGCTTCCAGAGCTCCGCAGTCATGGCCCTGCAGGAGGCCAGCGAGGCCTACCTCGTCGGCCTCTTCGAAGACACCAACCTGTGCGCAATCCACGCCAAGCGCGTCACCATCATGCCCAAGGACATCCAGCTCGCGCGCCGCATCCGCGGCGAGCGCGCCTAAACCGCGCCGCGGCACCGCACCGCACAAACAAAAACGGCCCTTTTCAGGGCCACTAACATCTCTCCGTCGCGAGCAAACTTTGTCGGTCGCCTGCCTCTCGCCCCGCAACCCAAAAACAAAAACCACCACTTCCCGTCCGTCCGCCACACCCGCTCACTCTGCCTGCCTGCTAGCAGCGCGCAACAATCACACATCATCCCTCCCCGGCGCTCCAAGCGCACAATACCCAACGGCCGACGTCACACCGCACGGCTGGCTGGCTGGCCGGCCGCCCGCCGCTTTCGTTTCGAAAACAAAAAAAAAACCCGCACTCCACTCCGACGGCCAACGGCCAGGCAGGCGCGCTCGCTCGCTCTACACGCCGCCGAAATCCCCGCCGACTCCTTCCACATCTCAACGTGCCCCCCGTTGCAAAACATAACACACACAAAGGAACAAAACAAAGACCAGACACGACTCGACAAGACAGACATCCGAGAAGAACGAACGCAGGCAAGCCATCCAACGTATTCAAACAAAACAACGTGACAGAAAACCAACCGTCGGCCGCCGCCACAAACACGGCGACAATCAACCACGACAACAACAACACCGCTTACCGCTACCGCCGCCCACACCCGCCACCGACCCCCGCAATCCAACCACCACGGCACGCAAACAGCATCCCCACGGGCATACAGACAGACACCCACACCAAACGCAACACGACAATCAAAACCTTCCCCGACGTGCTTTGATGGCCCTGAGAAGGGCCGTTTTGGGCCGCGCGTCTCTTGCGCGCCACTAGACGACGACGGGGGGTGGGGACGACGGAGTCAAGCGCCAAACCCTTCCTTTCCCATCTCTTTCTCCTCTACTCTACTCTACTTCTTCTTCTTGGGCGAAGCCTTCGCCTTAGACGGCGTCGTCGCCTTCTTCGGGCGCGGCGCCTTCGGCTTCTTCGTCGGAACCTTGGCGGCCTTCTTCGCCTTCGACGGCGACTTGGCCTTGGCCGGCTTGGCCGCAGCCGCCTTCTTCGCACCCGCGGGAGCGGCCGACACCGCAGATGCCTTCTTGGCGGCGCCCGCCTTCCGACCGGTCGCCGCCTTCACGCCACCAGCCTTCTTTGCGCCGGCCGCACGGGCGCCCTTCTTCTCCTTGCTGGCCGGAGCGGCGCGCTTCTTCTTGGCACCGCCAGCACGAGCCTTGCCGCCCTCGGCCGCCCCCCCGCCGCCGGCGCCGGCAAGCTTGAACGAGCCGGACGCGCCCTTCCCCTTCGTCTGCACCAGCTCGCCCGCCACGACGGCCGACTTGAGGTACTTCTTGATAAACGGCGCCAGCTTCTCCGCGTCCAGCTTGTAGTGCGCGGCTATGTACTTCTTGATCGCCTGCAGCGACGACCCGCCGCGCTCCTTCAGACTCTTGATGGCGGCCGTCACCATCTCAGAGGTGCGCGGGTGCGCAGGCTTGGCGCGCGGCTTCTTCGCAGACGACGCAGACTTGGCCTTCTTCGTAGTGCCGGTGGCGGCGGGTGCCGCAGCAGTCTCGTTCGTAGCCGCCTGATCTGCCATTTCGACGACGCGCGTAACACACAGCGAGAGCGAGCGGGACGGCAGGCACGCAAGCACAGCACAGCAGCAGAGCAGAGAATCACAAGGCCCAGCCAGTGTCGCGGGCGGGCGCGGACGGCCGAGAGAGCGGCCGCCACTCTGCGCGCCGCCGCGCCGCGCCTCCCGCGCTTGCTACCGCCCAACGTCCGACAGCCTGTGCGGAGCAGCCCCAAACCTGCGCCACAACCGCCCGCGCCTTTCAAACCACCGAGGATGGGGCTACACACAGCCACACCACAGTCGCCAACCAGTCGCCACGGCAGCGCCGCAAACCACGGCCAAACTGCAGCTACCGCGCGCTACAGCCTGGGTCGGCCCGCCGAGAATCGCCGCCCCCGCCCAAATGCCGCCCCCACAGCCCCAGCCGACGACCCGCCACAATGGCCAAACCTTCGGCAAAACTCCCACACCGTCGCCGCGGCAGCCCGGCCAGCGCGGCCGGCGCCACAGCCACACAAGCCGAGGCGTGCGGCGATGACGGCCGTGCAAACGCGCCTCCGCCGCCCCATCGCCTTCCGTCGCCCTCCCGCCGTTTCCCGATCGGCCCGCAGCCGTCGGGCCACATCGCGCGCCGTCCTCCTCCTCTCGCCCGCCAACATTCACAGCCGTTTCTCAACAATTGCCCGCCGCAAACGGACGCCGCCTGCGCAACAGGCGCCGCCGCCCCTCGCCGCTTCCGACCCACAACCCCTCGACCGAGGCAAACCGCAATCCGAATCTACAGACCAACCCAATCTGCCGTCAAGCACACACGACAGCCGACCTTACACGTTACGCGTTACACATTACGTTTACACGTCTACGTTAGGTTAGGTTAGGTGGACGTGGGTTAGGTTAAGGGGACTTGGGTTAGGTTAAGCGTCAAACTTAGGTTAAGCATTCAAACACGTCAGGCGTCAGAGGTTAGGTTAGGTTAGGTTAGGTTACACGTTAGGTTAGGTTAAGGGGTCAGTGCTAGGTTAAGAAGCGTCAAACGTAGGTTAAAAAAGCGTTCAAACGTGAGGCGTGAGCCGGACAGCTTACCTTACGTAGACGTTAGGGGCTCACAGGCTGAGCTCACCTCGCCACACCACAGGTTAGGTTCGGTTCGGTTCGGTTCGCTCGGCTCAGCGTAAAGCGCCGAGGTCAGGGTTACGTTCGTTCACCTTCGGGCGCCACACTTTCGGTTGAAAGGTCGCGACGGGACGACGTCGGCAGGCACGCCGCAAACGAACAAAAACGTACAGACGACGTCGGAAACCGCCGACAGACGGGGGAGCAGCACGACCACGACCAGACACCGAGCGCGAACCAGACACACGCGAACCACCCCCACCGGCCAAAGGGCACCACACAACAACCCAGAGCACCACGTGTCGACACCAGAGCAACCCGCCGCTCACGCGACATGGCTGGCACCGAAGGGCAACCGCCCGCAACTGCGCTTTCCGCGCCGGCCCGGATGCACGTCGTGCTACAACAACACCACTACCGTACACAGCCGCTGTTCACAACATCACTATCAATGGCGCGCCCGCGGCTCGCCGCCGTCGCAGTCGCAGCCCCAACGCCAGCACTTTTGCACCACCATTCACACGCACCGCAACACAGCTCGCCGACACAGCCGAACAAAACAAACACCACACAACAACAACAGCAACAACGCCGCCGCCTCTACTTGTGCCGGCGACCCACCCCGCCGATGGCGCACCTTTCGCCAGCCGGCAATCGACACACACGCACCCACCCACCGGGGCCCAGTGCAAAAAAAAAAACACACAAAAACAAAAAAACAAAACAACACAAACGACACGGGAAGCGCACACCGCCACTTCGCGCGCACGCCACCAACCAGTCGTCGTCTCAAAATAACAAACACAAACAAAATAAACTAACAACTAGGGCAACACAAAACAAAAACGCCTCGCACGAACCGCCCACAAAAAGGACAAGCACACGCACAGCCTCTGCTGACGACCACGACGCAGCGGCACGCTGCTCCTGTCCCGCGCCCCGCGCCCCACTCGATTCACAACTCACGCGACACCGTCAACGACGGGCTCGCTTCCCGCAACCTACCACCTTTCCGCCACGACGCACAGCCCCAGCCCCACCCGACGACTGCACTTTCACCACCGCCTCCCCCTTCCCCCCCAAAACACACACACACACACACACACACAGCCAGCCAAAAACGCACTCGCGACCCACACATGCACGTGCATCGGCACACGCCAACCAGTCAACGTCGACAACCACACGCCACGCAAGGCTCGAAACGAAAACGAAACCGGCGTCCTTCCACGTTGCCATCAAGCTACGCGACACAAGACACAAGGAACCAACACAACAGCCGGCCCCACTAATTCCCACTCTCACGCCGCAAAAAGCACACCGAAACCGCCAAACACGCACGCACATTCCCCTTCGCACTGACACCACCGACCGGCTCGCTACCACACACCTCTCGGCAGCCGTTTCACGCCAATTCGCCACACAGTCGACAAGCGCCCGCCCTGTACGGCACACGCAACGACGCAGCGCAGCAAAGGGCGCCCGCAACACATACCTCTCCGCCGCCCGACGCGCCAACCGCCACACCACACCGCCAGCCACTCGCAAATTGTGCACTGCCACCAGCCACACGTCCAACACGCCGCGCCGCCTCCGGCCACCCGCCAGGGGGCGCTCACGTCCGCGACAACAGCGCGGCCCGCCGGGCCGGGCCGAACCGAACCGAGCCGCCGCTGCTCTGCACTCGGCACGGCCACACCCTGCTGCAGACCGGGCTCGTCCCTCTGTACGCGTCTGCCTGCGCATCAACACAACACGACCTTTTTTTTTTTTCTCTCTCTCTCTACCGCCATCCCTTCTTCTCGCGTTTTACTCGTTGTTGCAGCAGCGGCGCACACCTACACATCCACAGCCCCAGCCGAGCCGGCCTCACCTCAGGGCCCGCCGCCAGCGTCTCCTCCTCGGGCACAGGTGCGGTGCTGTGGCCGCCCATCCAACCGCATTGCTGGCCGTCCAGCCACCAGGCGTTCCCACTGCCGCGAGCCACGCCGCGCACCGACCCTGCTGCAGAAAACGAAGCATAGCCAGAGACCGACCGATACACAAAGCAAGCCGTCGCCTCGCCTCTTGTCCTTCCTGCCTTCCTTCCGCCCCCGCCCTTCTCACACCACCGCCTCTCCACTTTCGCCCCCCCCTCCTTTTTTTTTTTTTTTTTTTGTTTTCTTCTTTCTTTCTTTGGCCCTCTCTCCTTCCCGCCATGGCGGTTACGGCACCGCCTGCAGCGGCAGATTTTTTGCGCCCACACGCCTACTCCTACCACCATTAACCTTGCCCTGCCCTGCCCTGCCCTGCCCTGCCCTGCCCTGCCCATCAACGTCGCAGTCGAACCGACGCTTGCCAACACACTGCCCACGTTCCTTTCTCTTTTCGGCCTACGCCCATTACGCGCCGCCGCCACAGCACCTTCCCTTCCCACAACACACCGACGTCATCACACGCACCCAAAACAGGGGCCACGACCGTGTTCCTCGCCCACTCCCATCCCGCACGGTACGCACATTCCCAACTACTACCGCGCACCCTCCCTTTCCAATCTGTGTGTCTCTGTGTCTGTGTCCTGTCCGCGCGTGACGCCTCTCAACATCCGCCGTCCCCCGTCCCGTTTTCGCCCCCATGCCGTCGTCGCGCCGCCTCCGCCCCTGTCCGCCCCGCACCACACCATACACCGCTGCTTGTCCCGGCCGTTGCCACCAAAGGCGCCGACCGCAAACGCGCCACGCCGCAGCCCCCGTGCGTCTCGCGCTCGCTTGCATCTCCGTGCCGACGCTGCCTCTCTTCCCGCTCGCACTCGACCTCGACAACACACTCTTTGGCTCCGCCACTGCGTGTTCCGGTGGTACGCACGCTGCAACACGTATGTATTCATTACCAGAGCGATGGCGAGGCATGACAGCATCTCTGTCTGACCAGAGAGTTCTTTATCGCTGCTAGTCGGCGCTTGGACCGCGCCAGACGACAGTAGTGGCACGCACCGGGTCGCCAGGAACAGTTGTTATATATATATATTGTAGCGCGAGTCGGGAGAGGTAGTAGTCGGTCGACAGTAGTAGCGGGTGGACGGTTGTACTGAGCGGGCGTCGGCGGCGTGCTCTGCTCGTCTCGCGACTCTGGTCACGGTTCGGGACGATGTATAGTCTATTGTGTTATAATCAAAAGGTGGTGTGACGCTGCATTGCGCAAATCTGATAACGTATGTTCATTGTACTTATTTTGTTCAACAACAAAAGCCCCACTATTACTTTTTTTCTAAAGTAACTTTTGTCTCTTAACGAAAAACATTCACTTTTTAAAGACTACTTCCTATGGCATTTCCCTCCAAGGAGTGCAATTAATTACCAGCCAGCACTCATTCATTGCACACAGCTGTGTAAGGGGTATCTACAATTGAGGAGCGGATATAAATGCAATTTTTTGTTTTTTTTTTTGTTTTTTTTTTTTTTTTTTGTGTGTGTGTTGTAACCTCCCAGCAACATTTAAAATAATGGACAATGTTATTTACGGATGCTAATGGACATTGCGCTAATTGTAACCTCGCCCACAATGAGAGGTATTGAAAATGGCAACAAAAATGTGAAATTCGCAATCTGACTCAAATATAAAGTCTTCACACAACATTTAAAAACGTCCGTTCAGTGACAAGAAACTTCAATTAAACCGAAATATCGGTCTTTGGCCCTGTGCAAAACAATCAGAATTAATGTCTTACCTCCGAATAAATGGATGTCACATTTCTGCTCTGGTTGTTGCGCAGCGCTTGGAGGAACTGCATTGCAAATAATAATATTCTCTTTTTTTGTGATTTTAGTGACATTTTTCTTCAAAGAAGTGGAATGAAATGTGAAGTGCAACGAACTCTTTAGTTCAATAAACAATTAAATGTTTGAAAAATGCTTTTGAAATAAAAATTATTACTGGGGAACTTGTTGGAGAATAATTACAATAAATACAATTTTTCATTATCTAATGATTATATTAATTAACAGTATACCTTATTCACCATCTTGACCAGTGTTGCCGACCGCCTACATCACACAACCGCACTCGGCTGCTACTACTGACCGACCGCTCTGCATGACGACTATTAGCGTACTGCACGCGACGACTACTGACAGAGTACAGCCCTCAACTACACAGAGCTACGGACTCGCAACGACTACTGACTGACTGACTGACTGAGAACCGCTCGCAACACTCGCGCAGTCCAGCGCAAACTCTCTGGTCACAGATGCTACAATGTCTCGCCATCGCTACTATGTTACATACGTGTTTCAGTGTCTTTTTCATTGGGGTAACGATCTTTGGCTCTTTTTATTCTGAATACAGGGCCAAAGGTCAACGCTGCTGCCCTTATACAATTTATCAGGTTTCATTATGTCTGTTGCAATGTTACATACGGTTCACTCTTTCATTAATATTATCGTTGGGTTTGTTTTGTAGGGACGTTAACATTCTGGCACATTTTTATTATCATCGGACTCTCTGCTATTTGTGCAGGGAGGTTATACCTGGGTCCATTTCCATTTCCATTTACATTTTAATATTGATAGACTTTTTGTTTTTCCTTCTTTTTTTTTTTTTTTTGTTGTTTTTTTTTTGTTTTGTTTTTCCCGCTCTCACCACCACCGCCGCATCACGCCTTCCGTTTTCTTGGTTTCTTTTCTGTTCTTCAACTGCTTCAACATCACCGCGCCCCATTTCCACACCACAGCCATCAGCCTCCAAGACGGGCGGGCGCAGTGTGCCATTTCCGGCGCACAAGCACACCCGTACGGTACTCTCCTCGCCCCCACGCCACCAACAACACAGCGACCACGCGGCTTTCAGGCATGGCACGGCACGGCACCGGCGAAATGCGCCGCCCCCGCCCCTCCGCGCATCCGTCCGTCTCGCCACGTTCACTGACAGCCGCGTCTGCGGCTACACCACGACAACCACAACACAACACCGCTCCCCTCCCTGGCAACTCACATTGTTTTTCTCCTCCTCTTTTGCACAAACCACAACGCCGAGCACAGGCGCAAGCCACCCACACCGCGCCCCTCCCCGTCCCGTCTTTGGCCGCCGCTCCTCGTTTCCTCGTTTGCCCCCTCCCATCTCCCGAAATGCCATGCCAGCAGCGTTACGCATGCCCCTCCCCTGTCCACACAACACTACCGCCTAACGAACAGCCTTCCGGGCCACATGCAGGGCACGCCCACCTCCAAACACTGCCAATTCACGGACGCACGCACGCACGCACGCACGCACGCACACACACACACACACACACACACACACACACACACACACACACACACACTCACTTTCTCGACACCTTTCTGTACGGAGGGTGCGTCATCTCGACCGTGACAGAGTGACGGCAACTATCGACGATCCATTTCCCCCCACTGGTAAAACATGTCCACTAACACCTACATACATCATTCAAGTACACAGACAATAGCATACACACAATGGGAGGGCACACGAACATGGACGGCACGGCACTGTCATACACTCTTCCTCAGAACCATATCAACAAACGTTACGTACATCCGGGAAAGCGAAAGCGAACGCGAAAGCGAAAGCAAAAGCAAAGGCAAAGCCCAATGCAGCCGTCAAAGGTAACGTTCACCACGGCAGACACTTGCAGCCGCGCCGCCGTTAAACGCATTTCAGTGCGGCTCCAATACGCCTCCGACACGGGAACGTTCCGTTGCTCTACGAATGCGTTTCTCCCCTTTTTCCCTTCCCCCCCTCCTTGCACTCTTGCCTCATTCCTCACGTTCTGCCCGGACATTCGACCGATCAAAGTACCTTTCGTTACCGTTCTCAGCGCGACGGTGTACAACAGTATGACGGGTGTGCCCACGACTTCGGTTCAGTTGCGTGACGCCGGTCTATCGCGCCGATCGACAGTTACTCAGGGGGCGACGGATCGGACCACGTCACCGACACACAAAACACTTTCAAAACAAACAAATACATACCGGATGGACACAGACAAACACGTGTACAGACATTCGCCAAACAAACGACCGCCGCCGCCGTCGTCGCGCTTACTGTATACTGCACTGGACACGCGTGCATCTTGAATGACGACATCGGTGTGCGTGCGTCGTACGCAATCAGTCAGACACGGCTATCAAACATCAGAGTCGAATGGTACATCATCGTGCGTGTCGCCGTACACGTACAGTACAATACAACAACAATGCGTCTTAATGGCACGTTCATTTCAACGTCACTCACACACCTCCACGCTGCAGTTACGTCGCACCATTGTCAAACTCGGCGTACAGCAAAGGGAATAGTGGGCGGCAAAAAAAAAAAAAAAAACCAAACAAAAACATTTCACATTTCACCCTCGCCATGTATGATGTGCAAACAAAACAAACCCGCAAACGGCCGTCGTTACGGTGACACAAAAGTCGCCGATCGCACTGTCCCCCCTCGCAGACGGGTAACACACACACACACACCAACAACACCAATGGGTCAAAAACCACGCCAACGAGGCGTGCCACCATTCCACGCCACGGCGACCAACCTCGTGGCCGTACCCCGCGCAACACGCTTTGACGCGCCCCCCCCACCCACAATCAAAATGCACACATACATCACAGCCGTCCACACAAACAACAACAACAACAATTCCGCCCTTCCCGCAAAAGGCAAGTTGGTGGCCCTGAAAAGGGCCGTTTTGCCGCTCTCGCAACGGACGAGCCTTCTCCATCCTTCCTTCCTTCCATTCCAGAGCCACCCCCTTACTTGGAGCTCGTGTACTTGGTCACCGCCTTCGTGCCCTCGCTCACGGCGTGCTTGGCCAGCTCGCCAGGCAGCAACAGCCGCACAGCGGTCTGGATCTCGCGGGACGTGATGGTCGAGCGCTTGTTGTAGTGCGCCAGGCGAGAAGCCTCGGCCGCAATGCGCTCGAAAATGTCGTTCACGAAGCTGTTCATGATGCTCATCGCCTTCGACGAGATGCCCGTGTCAGGGTGCACCTGCTTCAGCACCTTGTAGATGTAGATGGCATAGCTCTCCTTCCTCTTGCGCTTCTTCTTCTTGTCGCCCTTCGAAATGTTCTTCTGCGCCTTGCCAGCCTTCTTGGCGGCCTTCCCGCTAGTCTTGGGCGGCATCTCGAACCAACGTACGGCAGCAGCAACACCAGTAGCAAGCGCTCCGCTCTAGTCAGCGTCTCCCCACACAGTGGCACCCGCCGCCATTTTTTTTTTTTTTTTTTTTTTTTTTTTTTTTTTTTTTTTTTTTGCACTTTTCATTCCCTTCTCGGATGGAGAAGGGCGGGCTGTTATAGAGCATGCGATGTACTCTTTTCAGCCACCGCCGCCAGCCGCCGCCGCACCTTTACCAGCTCGCCCTGTTGCGGCCGCCGACCAATGGGGCGCGCGCGCAACCGGCCGCCGCACCCGAGCCCATAAAGCACCCCCACCCCGGCTGCGCCGGCACGCACTCCGCTGCTCGACTCGCTGCCGCTCGCACCGGTCGTTTTCGTTTCCGTTTCGTGTGCACCGTCGCTAGCCCATCGCCATGTCCGGACGCGGAAAGGGAGGCAAAGTCAAGGGCAAGTCAAAGTCCCGCTCAAGCAGGGCCGGGCTCCAGTTCCCGGTCGGCAGAATCCACCGCCTCCTGCGCAAGGGAAACTACGCAGAGCGCGTCGGCGCCGGGGCGCCCGTCTACCTCGCCGCCGTCATGGAGTACCTCGCGGCTGAGGTGCTCGAGCTGGCCGGAAACGCGGCCCGCGACAACAAGAAGACGCGCATCATCCCGCGCCACCTGCAGCTTGCCATCCGCAACGACGAGGAGCTCAACAAGCTCCTGTCGGGCGTCACCATCGCACAGGGTGGTGTCCTGCCCAACATCCAGGCCGTCCTGCTGCCAAAGAAGACCGAGAAGAAGGCCTAAAGGAGGCCAGGCAATCGCAGCGCCGCGTGCTCCCCTGCACGCAACGCGCTTTGCCGGCTCGGCCCACAACAATCGGCCCTTTTCAGGGCCACCACACAAACCTACGTCCAAAGCAAAATTTCAGTCGTCCTCGCCGCACCTTGTTTTGTTTCAACTTTGCACTGTCACAGCACAGCCGCCGCCGGCGCACGTCCGCCATCTTGTCGTCCACACAGCCCGTGTGGCCCAACACACACACACACATTTTGCACGGTCGCAGTCGCCTTCCAAACCGACAACGGCAGCAATAATGACCATTGTTAAAGGGAGGCGTGTCGACACACCGCCCTCCACTCCCGCGCGCAACGGCCGTCGACACGAACGAAACAGCTGATCCGGCCGCCTATGCCCACACGCCTTGCCTCGGAAACCCCAACGCCGCCGCAAACAAACACACAGAGCCAAACCACGCAAGCAAATAATCACCGCCTCTCGCACAACAACACACAGCCCGCCATCTCCGTCGCGATCGATACAAAGACACACAAACGAAGCAGCTCCACACACAGCCAGCCACATGACACGTTTCCTTTCCTTCTCCCCTCCCAGTCACATCACGTCGCTCAAACGGAAAGAAAGAAAGAAACAAACAAACACACGCAGCAACAACACAGACTCTTTCGCACTTTTCAACTTCCGAACAGTGTGGTGGCCCTGAAAAGGGCCGTTTTCTAGTCTCTCCCACCCACAAGCACGGCCGCGGGAAGGCCAGCGCCCGCTGCGACGCAGCCTAACCGCCGAAACCGTACAGGGTGCGCCCCTGCCTCTTCAGGGCGTACACCACGTCCATGGCCGTCACAGTCTTGCGCTTGGCGTGCTCAGTGTACGTCACCGCGTCGCGGATCACGTTCTCCAGGAACACCTTCAGCACCCCGCGGGTCTCCTCGTAGATCAGACCAGAGATGCGCTTCACGCCGCCCCTGCGAGCCAGGCGGCGGATGGCGGGCTTCGTGATGCCCTGGATGTTGTCGCGCAACACCTTGCGGTGCCGCTTGGCGCCACCCTTGCCGAGCCCCTTTCCTCCCTTGCCGCGGCCTGTCATCCTTCCTTCCTCGGGCAAAGCAAAACGTGCACAAACAGCAGCTGCAGCGGCTGGCGAGTCGGCTACGGTCTGCGCCCAGCGCGCCCGCCGCCCCCCTATATAGACTCTGGCCCGCCCTCCCCCCACCACGCGCAACCGAGGGCATATAAGCGCAGCACGGAGGCGCGCGGGCCCGTTGTCAAGGCAGCACCGGACGCCGCGCCGCACCTAACCTCCACGCACGCCGCTCCGCTACCGCTACCGCTACCGCCATGGCCCGCACAAAGCAAACGGCCCGCAAGTCCACCGGCGGAAAGGCGCCGCGCAAACAGCTCGCCACCAAGGCGGCGAGGAAGAGCGCGCCCGCCACCGGAGGCGTCAAGAAGCCCCACCGCTACAGGCCGGGCACCGTCGCCCTGCGAGAAATCAGGCGCTACCAGAAGAGCACAGAGCTGCTCATCCGCAAGCTGCCATTCCAGCGCCTAGTGCGCGAGATCGCCCAGGACTTCAAGACCGACCTGCGCTTCCAGAGCTCCGCAGTCATGGCCCTGCAGGAGGCCAGCGAGGCCTACCTCGTCGGCCTCTTCGAAGACACCAACCTGTGCGCAATCCACGCCAAGCGCGTCACCATCATGCCCAAGGACATCCAGCTCGCGCGCCGCATCCGCGGCGAGCGCGCCTAAACCGCGCCGCGGCACCGCACCGCACAAACAAAAACGGCCCTTTTCAGGGCCACTAACATCTCTCCGTCGCGAGCAAACTTTGTCGGTCGCCTGCCTCTCGCCCCGCAACCCAAAAACAAAAACCACCACTTCCCGTCCGTCCGCCACACCCGCTCACTCTGCCTGCCTGCTAGCAGCGCGCAACAATCACACATCATCCCTCCCCGGCGCTCCAAGCGCACAATACCCAACGGCCGACGTCACACCGCACGGCTGGCTGGCTGGCCGGCCGCCCGCCGCTTTCGTTTCGAAAACAAAAAAAAAACCCGCACTCCACTCCGACGGCCAACGGCCAGGCAGGCGCGCTCGCTCGCTCTACACGCCGCCGAAATCCCCGCCGACTCCTTCCACATCTCAACGTGCCCCCCGTTGCAAAACATAACACACACAAAGGAACAAAACAAAGACCAGACACGACTCGACAAGACAGACATCCGAGAAGAACGAACGCAGGCAAGCCATCCAACGTATTCAAACAAAACAACGTGACAGAAAACCAACCGTCGGCCGCCGCCACAAACACGGCGACAATCAACCACGACAACAACAACACCGCTTACCGCTACCGCCGCCCACACCCGCCACCGACCCCCGCAATCCAACCACCACGGCACGCAAACAGCATCCCCACGGGCATACAGACAGACACCCACACCAAACGCAACACGACAATCAAAACCTTCCCCGACGTGCTTTGATGGCCCTGAGAAGGGCCGTTTTGGGCCGCGCGTCTCTTGCGCGCCACTAGACGACGACGGGGGGTGGGGACGACGGAGTCAAGCGCCAAACCCTTCCTTTCCCATCTCTTTCTCCTCTACTCTACTCTACTTCTTCTTCTTGGGCGAAGCCTTCGCCTTAGACGGCGTCGTCGCCTTCTTCGGGCGCGGCGCCTTCGGCTTCTTCGTCGGAACCTTGGCGGCCTTCTTCGCCTTCGACGGCGACTTGGCCTTGGCCGGCTTGGCCGCAGCCGCCTTCTTCGCACCCGCGGGAGCGGCCGACGCCGCAGACGCCTTCTTGGCGGCGCCCGCCTTCCGACCGGTCGCCGCCTTCACGCCACCAGCCTTCTTTGCGCCGGCCGCACGGGCGCCCTTCTTCTCCTTGCTGGCCGGAGCGGCGCGCTTCTTCTTGGCACCGCCAGCACGAGCCTTGCCGCCCTCGGCCGCCCCCCCGCCGCCGGCGCCGGCAAGCTTGAACGAGCCGGACGCGCCCTTCCCCTTCGTCTGCACCAGCTCGCCCGCCACGACGGCCGACTTGAGGTACTTCTTGATAAACGGCGCCAGCTTCTCCGCGTCCAGCTTGTAGTGCGCGGCTATGTACTTCTTGATCGCCTGCAGCGACGACCCGCCGCGCTCCTTCAGACTCTTGATGGCGGCCGTCACCATCTCAGAGGTGCGCGGGTGCGCAGGCTTGGCGCGCGGCTTCTTCGCAGACGACGCAGACTTGGCCTTCTTCGTAGTGCCGGTGGCGGCGGGTGCCGCAGCAGTCTCGTTCGTAGCCGCCTGATCTGCCATTTCGACGACGCGCGTAACACACAGCGAGAGCGAGCGGGACGGCAGGCACGCAAGCACAGCACAGCAGCAGAGCAGAGAATCACAAGGCCCAGCCAGTGTCGCGGGCGGGCGCGGACGGCCGAGAGAGCGGCCGCCACTCTGCGCGCCGCCGCGCCGCGCCTCCCGCGCTTGCTACCGCCCAACGTCCGACAGCCTGTGCGGAGCAGCCCCAAACCTGCGCCACAACCGCCCGCGCCTTTCAAACCACCGAGGATGGGGCTACACACAGCCACACCACAGTCG
This sequence comes from Schistocerca serialis cubense, assembly GCF_023864345.2. Taxonomy (NCBI): domain Eukaryota; kingdom Metazoa; phylum Arthropoda; class Insecta; order Orthoptera; family Acrididae; genus Schistocerca; species Schistocerca serialis. The sequence goes on along the minus strand of NW_026048529.1, from coordinate 145,576 downwards.
CCAACCAGTCGCCACGGCAGCGCCGCAAACCACGGCCAAACTGCAGCTACCGCGCGCTACAGCCTGGGTCGGCCCGCCGAGAATCGCCGCCCCCGCCCAAATGCCGCCCCCACAGCCCCAGCCGACGACCCGCCACAATGGCCAAACCTTCGGCAAAACTCCCACACCGTCGCCGCGGCAGCCCGGCCAGCGCGGCCGGCGCCACAGCCACACAAGCCGAGGCGTGCGGCGATGACGGCCGTGCAAACGCGCCTCCGCCGCCCCATCGCCTTCCGTCGCCCTCCCGCCGTTTCCCGATCGGCCCGCAGCCGTCGGGCCACATCGCGCGCCGTCCTCCTCCTCTCGCCCGCCAACATTCACAGCCGTTTCTCAACAATTGCCCGCCGCAAACGGACGCCGCCTGCGCAACAGGCGCCGCCGCCCCTCGCCGCTTCCGACCCACAACCCCTCGACCGAGGCAAACCGCAATCCGAATCTACAGACCAACCCAATCTGCCGTCAAGCACACACGACAGCCGACCTTACACGTTACGCGTTACACATTACGTTTACACGTCTACGTTAGGTTAGGTTAGGTGGACGTGGGTTAGGTTAAGGGGACTTGGGTTAGGTTAAGCGTCAAACTTAGGTTAAGCATTCAAACACGTCAGGCGTCAGAGGTTAGGTTAGGTTAGGTTAGGTTACACGTTAGGTTAGGTTAAGGGGTCAGTGCTAGGTTAAGAAGCGTCAAACGTAGGTTAAAAAAGCGTTCAAACGTGAGGCGTGAGCCGGACAGCTTACCTTACGTAGACGTTAGGGGCTCACAGGCTGAGCTCACCTCGCCACACCACAGGTTAGGTTCGGTTCGGTTCGGTTCGCTCGGCTCAGCGTAAAGCGCCGAGGTCAGGGTTACGTTCGTTCACCTTCGGGCGCCACACTTTCGGTTGAAAGGTCGCGACGGGACGACGTCGGCAGGCACGCCGCAAACGAACAAAAACGTACAGACGACGTCGGAAACCGCCGACAGACGGGGGAGCAGCACGACCACGACCAGACACCGAGCGCGAACCAGACACACGCGAACCACCCCCACCGGCCAAAGGGCACCACACAACAACCCAGAGCACCACGTGTCGACACCAGAGCAACCCGCCGCTCACGCGACATGGCTGGCACCGAAGGGCAACCGCCCGCAACTGCGCTTTCCGCGCCGGCCCGGATGCACGTCGTGCTACAACAACACCACTACCGTACACAGCCGCTGTTCACAACATCACTATCAATGGCGCGCCCGCGGCTCGCCGCCGTCGCAGTCGCAGCCCCAACGCCAGCACTTTTGCACCACCATTCACACGCACCGCAACACAGCTCGCCGACACAGCCGAACAAAACAAACACCACACAACAACAACAGCAACAACGCCGCCGCCTCTACTTGTGCCGGCGACCCACCCCGCCGATGGCGCACCTTTCGCCAGCCGGCAATCGACACACACGCACCCACCCACCGGGGCCCAGTGCAAAAAAAAAAACACACAAAAACAAAAAAACAAAACAACACAAACGACACGGGAAGCGCACACCGCCACTTCGCGCGCACGCCACCAACCAGTCGTCGTCTCAAAATAACAAACACAAACAAAATAAACTAACAACTAGGGCAACACAAAACAAAAACGCCTCGCACGAACCGCCCACAAAAAGGACAAGCACACGCACAGCCTCTGCTGACGACCACGACGCAGCGGCACGCTGCTCCTGTCCCGCGCCCCGCGCCCCACTCGATTCACAACTCACGCGACACCGTCAACGACGGGCTCGCTTCCCGCAACCTACCACCTTTCCGCCACGACGCACAGCCCCAGCCCCACCCGACGACTGCACTTTCACCACCGCCTCCCCCTTCCCCCCCAAAACACACACACACACACAGCCAGCCAAAAACGCACTCGCGACCCACACATGCACGTGCATCGGCACACGCCAACCAGTCAACGTCGACAACCACACGCCACGCAAGGCTCGAAACGAAAACGAAACCGGCGTCCTTCCACGTTGCCATCAAGCTACGCGACACAAGACACAAGGAACCAACACAACAGCCGGCCCCACTAATTCCCACTCTCACGCCGCAAAAAGCACACCGAAACCGCCAAACACGCACGCACATTCCCCTTCGCACTGACACCACCGACCGGCTCGCTACCACACACCTCTCGGCAGCCGTTTCACGCCAATTCGCCACACAGTCGACAAGCGCCCGCCCTGTACGGCACACGCAACGACGCAGCGCAGCAAAGGGCGCCCGCAACACATACCTCTCCGCCGCCCGACGCGCCAACCGCCACACCACACCGCCAGCCACTCGCAAATTGTGCACTGCCACCAGCCACACGTCCAACACGCCGCGCCGCCTCCGGCCACCCGCCAGGGGGCGCTCACGTCCGCGACAACAGCGCGGCCCGCCGGGCCGGGCCGAACCGAACCGAGCCGCCGCTGCTCTGCACTCGGCACGGCCACACCCTGCTGCAGACCGGGCTCGTCCCTCTGTACGCGTCTGCCTGCGCATCAACACAACACGACCTTTTTTTTTTTTCTCTCTCTCTCTACCGCCATCCCTTCTTCTCGCGTTTTACTCGTTGTTGCAGCAGCGGCGCACACCTACACATCCACAGCCCCAGCCGAGCCGGCCTCACCTCAGGGCCCGCCGCCAGCGTCTCCTCCTCGGGCACAGGTGCGGTGCTGTGGCCGCCCATCCAACCGCATTGCTGGCCGTCCAGCCACCAGGCGTTCCCACTGCCGCGAGCCACGCCGCGCACCGACCCTGCTGCAGAAAACGAAGCATAGCCAGAGACCGACCGATACACAAAGCAAGCCGTCGCCTCGCCTCTTGTCCTTCCTGCCTTCCTTCCACCCCCGCCCTTCTCACACCACCGCCTCTCCACTTTCGCCCCCCCCTCCTTTTTTTTTTTTTTTTTTTGTTTTCTTCTTTCTTTCTTTGGCCCTCTCTCCTTCCCGCCATGGCGGTTACGGCACCGCCTGCAGCGGCAGATTTTTTGCGCCCACACGCCTACTCCTACCACCATTAACCTTGCCCTGCCCTGCCCTGCCCTGCCCTGCCCTGCCCTGCCCATCAACGTCGCAGTCGAACCGACGCTTGCCAACACACTGCCCACGTTCCTTTCTCTTTTCGGCCTACGCCCATTACGCGCCGCCGCCACAGCACCTTCCCTTCCCACAACACACCGACGTCATCACACGCACCCAAAACAGGGGCCACGACCGTGTTCCTCGCCCACTCCCATCCCGCACGGTACGCACATTCCCAACTACTACCGCGCACCCTCCCTTTCCAATCTGTGTGTCTCTGTGTCTGTGTCCTGTCCGCGCGTGACGCCTCTCAACATCCGCCGTCCCCCGTCCCGTTTTCGCCCCCATGCCGTCGTCGCGCCGCCTCCGCCCCTGTCCGCCCCGCACCACACCATACACCGCTGCTTGTCCCGGCCGTTGCCACCAAAGGCGCCGACCGCAAACGCGCCACGCCGCAGCCCCCGTGCGTCTCGCGCTCGCTTGCATCTCCATGCCGACGCTGCCTCTCTTCCCGCTCGCACTCGACCTCGACAACACAGTCTTTGGCTCCGCCACTGCGTGTTCCGGTGGTACGCACGCTGCAACACGTATGTATTCATTACCAGAGCGATGGCGAGGCATGACAGCATCTCTGTCTGACCAGAGAGTTCTTTATCGCTGCTAGTCGGCGCTTGGACCGCGCCAGACGACAGTAGTGGCACGCACCGGGTCGCCAGGAACAGTTGTTATATATATATATTGTAGCGCGAGTCGGGAGAGGTAGTAGTCGGTCGACAGTAGTAGCGGGTGGACGGTTGTACTGAGCGGGCGTCGGCGGCGTGCTCTGCTCGTCTCGCGACTCTGGTCACGGTTCGGGACGATGTATAGTCTATTGTGTTATAATCAAAAGGTGGTGTGACGCTGCATTGCGCAAATCTGATAACGTATGTTCATTGTACTTATTTTGTTCAACAACAAAAGCCCCACTATTACTTTTTTTCTAAAGTAACTTTTGTCTCTTAACGAAAAACATTCACTTTTTAAAGACTACTTCCTATGGCATTTCCCTCCAAGGAGTGCAATTAATTACCAGCCAGCACTCATTCATTGCACACAGCTGTGTAAGGGGTATCTACAATTGAGGAGCGGATATAAATGCAATTTTTTGTTTTTTTTTTTGTTTTTTTTTTTTTTTTGTGTGTGTGTGTTGTAACCTCCCAGCAACATTTAAAATAATGGACAATGTTATTTACGGATGCTAATGGACATTGCGCTAATTGTAACCTCGCCCACAATGAGAGGTATTGAAAATGGCAACAAAAATGTGAAATTCGCAATCTGACTCAAATATAAAGTCTTCACACAACATTTAAAAACGTCCGTTCAGTGACAAGAAACTTCAATTAAACCGAAATATCGGTCTTTGGCCCTGTGCAAAACAATCAGAATTAATGTCTTACCTCCGAATAAATGGATGTCACATTTCTGCTCTGGTTGTTGCGCAGCGCTTGGAGGAACTGCATTGCAAATAATAATATTCTCTTTTTTTGTGATTTTAGTGACATTTTTCTTCAAAGAAGTGGAATGAAATGTGAAGTGCAACGAACTCTTTAGTTCAATAAACAATTAAATGTTTGAAAAATGCTTTTGAAATAAAAATTATTACTGGGGAACTTGTTGGAGAATAATTACAATAAATACAATTTTTCATTATCTAATGATTATATTAATTAACAGTATACCTTATTCACCATCTTGACCAGTGTTGCCGACCGCCTACATCACACAACCGCACTCGGCTGCTACTACTGACCGACCGCTCTGCATGACGACTATTAGCGTACTGCACGCGACGACTACTGACAGAGTACAGCCCTCAACTACACAGAGCTACGGACTCGCAACGACTACTGACTGACTGACTGACTGAGAACCGCTCGCAACACTCGCGCAGTCCAGCGCAAACTCTCTGGTCACAGATGCTACAATGTCTCGCCATCGCTACTATGTTACATACGTGTTTCAGTGTCTTTTTCATTGGGGTAACGATCTTTGGCTCTTTTTATTCTGAATACAGGGCCAAAGGTCAACGCTGCTGCCCTTATACAATTTATCAGGTTTCATTATGTCTGTTGCAATGTTACATACGGTTCACTCTTTCATTAATATTATCGTTGGGTTTGTTTTGTAGGGACGTTAACATTCTGGCACATTTTTATTATCATCGGACTCTCTGCTATTTGTGCAGGGAGGTTATACCTGGGTCCATTTCCATTTCCATTTACATTTTAATATTGATAGACTTTTTGTTTTTCCTTCTTTTTTTTTTTTTTGTTGTTTTTTTTTTGTTTTGTTTTTCCCGCTCTCACCACCACCGCCGCATCACGCCTTCCGTTTTCTTGGTTTCTTTTCTGTTCTTCAACTGCTTCAACATCACCGCGCCCCATTTCCACACCACAGCCATCAGCCTCCAAGACGGGCGGGCGCAGTGTGCCATTTCCGGCGCACAAGCACACCCGTACGGTACTCTCCTCGCCCCCACGCCACCAACAACACAGCGACCACGCGGCTTTCAGGCATGGCACGGCACGGCACCGGCGAAATGCGCCGCCCCCGCCCCTCCGCGCATCCGTCCGTCTCGCCACGTTCACTGACAGCCGCGTCTGCGGCTACACCACGACAACCACAACACAACACCGCTCCCCTCCCTGGCAACTCACATTGTTTTTCTCCTCCTCTTTTGCACAAACCACAACGCCGAGCACAGGCGCAAGCCACCCACACCGCGCCCCTCCCCGTCCCGTCTTTGGCCGCCGCTCCTCGTTTCCTCGTTTGCCCCCTCCCATCTCCCGAAATGCCATGCCAGCAGCGTTACGCATGCCCCTCCCCTGTCCACACAACACTACCGCCTAACGAACAGCCTTCCGGGCCACATGCAGGGCACGCCCACCTCCAAACACTGCCAATTCACGGACGCACGCACGCACGCACGCACGCACGCACACACACACACACACACACACACACACACACACACACACACACACACACACTCACTTTCTCGACACCTTTCTGTACGGAGGGTGCGTCATCTCGACCGTGACAGAGTGACGGCAACTATCGACGATCCATTTCCCCCCACTGGTAAAACATGTCCACTAACACCTACATACATCATTCAAGTACACAGACAATAGCATACACACAATGGGAGGGCACACGAACATGGACGGCACGGCACTGTCATACACTCTTCCTCAGAACCATATCAACAAACGTTACGTACATCCGGGAAAGCGAAAGCGAACGCGAAAGCGAAAGCAAAAGCAAAGGCAAAGCCCAATGCAGCCGTCAAAGGTAACGTTCACCACGGCAGACACTTGCAGCCGCGCCGCCGTTAAACGCATTTCAGTGCGGCTCCAATACGCCTCCGACACGGGAACGTTCCGTTGCTCTACGAATGCGTTTCTCCCCTTTTTCCCTTCCCCCCCTCCTTGCACTCTTGCCTCATTCCTCACGTTCTGCCCGGACATTCGACCGATCAAAGTCAACCTTTCGTTACCGTTCTCAGCGCGACGGTGTACAACAGTATGACGGGTGTGCCCACGACTTCGGTTCAGTTGCGTGACGCCGGTCTATCGCGCCGATCGACAGTTACTCAGGGGGCGACGGATCGGACCACGTCACCGACACACAAAACACTTTCAAAACAAACAAATACATACCGGATGGACACAGACAAACACGTGTACAGACATTCGCCAAACAAACGACCGCCGCCGCCGTCGTCGCGCTTACTGTATACTGCACTGGACACGCGTGCATCTTGAATGACGACATCGGTGTGCGTGCGTCGTACGCAATCAGTCAGACACGGCTATCAAACATCAGAGTCGAATGGTACATCATCGTGCGTGTCGCCGTACACGTACAGTACAATACAACAACAATGCGTCTTAATGGCACGTTCATTTCAACGTCACTCACACACCTCCACGCTGCAGTTACGTCGCACCATTGTCAAACTCGGCGTACAGCAAAGGGAATAGTGGGCGGCAAAAAAAAAAAAAAAACCAAACAAAAACATTTCACATTTCACCCTCGCCATGTATGATGTGCAAACAAAACAAACCCGCAAACGGCCGTCGTTACGGTGACACAAAAGTCGCCGATCGCACTGTCCCCCCTCGCAGACGGGTAACACACACACACACACCAACAACACCAATGGGTCAAAAACCACGCCAACGAGGCGTGCCACCATTCCACGCCACGGCGACCAACCTCGTGGCCGTACCCCGCGCAACACGCTTTGACGCGCCCCCCCCACCCACAATCAAAATGCACACATACATCACAGCCGTCCACACAAACAACAACAACAACAATTCCGCCCTTCCCGCAAAAGGCAAGTTGGTGGCCCTGAAAAGGGCCGTTTTGCCGCTCTCGCAACGGACGAGCCTTCTCCATCCTTCCTTCCTTCCATTCCAGAGCCACCCCCTTACTTGGAGCTCGTGTACTTGGTCACCGCCTTCGTGCCCTCGCTCACGGCGTGCTTGGCCAGCTCGCCAGGCAGCAACAGCCGCACAGCGGTCTGGATCTCGCGGGACGTGATGGTCGAGCGCTTGTTGTAGTGCGCCAGGCGAGAAGCCTCGGCCGCAATGCGCTCGAAAATGTCGTTCACGAAGCTGTTCATGATGCTCATCGCCTTCGACGAGATGCCCGTGTCAGGGTGCACCTGCTTCAGCACCTTGTAGATGTAGATGGCATAGCTCTCCTTCCTCTTGCGCTTCTTCTTCTTGTCGCCCTTCGAAATGTTCTTCTGCGCCTTGCCAGCCTTCTTGGCGGCCTTCCCGCTAGTCTTGGGCGGCATCTCGAACCAACGTACGGCAGCAGCAACACCAGTAGCAAGCGCTCCGCTCTAGTCAGCGTCTCCCCACACAGTGGCACCCGCCGCCAGCCGCCGCCGCACCTTTACCAGCTCGCCCTGTTGCGGCCGCCGACCAATGGGGCGCGCGCGCAACCGGCCGCCGCACCCGAGCCCATAAAGCACCCCATTGCCAAGCAATGCAGCGGAGCAGTCGCGTGCTTGAAGTGTGCGCAAGCACACGACACACGCGACTGCAAGAAGCCGAAGGACGCCCCCTGCACTTGCGCCAACTGCGGCGGCGCTCACGCGGCAAATGCCCGTTCCTGCGCATACAGAAGGAACTGGCGGGGACCGGCGAAGAAGACCCAGAAGCAAGTGACCACCACACACGAAGAGGTGGTCACTTGCACAGAAGACGACGTGACCAGGCGCCTTAACGGTGCCGTGGAGGAGGCCATGTCCGCCTTCAAATCCGCCATGGCGGAAGAGAGGGCGGCCATGCTGGCGGAACTGGGCGAGGCTCGGCGTCAGATTGCTGAGCTGACTCAGGAGCTTCGCTCAGCCAAAGCAGCCTCCGCCGCAGCGGTCGATACCGCCAGCCAGACGACTCCTCCACGAGAGAAGAAGTTTGCGACGGTGGCCACGCAGACCGACGTGCCTGCCGAAGGGGAGGCAACACCGCCCAAGACGGACACGGAAGCAGAAGCGCAAGAAGAAGGGTGGGAAGAAGTCCCATTCCTCCCGCTTCCCGACATGTACAGCGCAAGCGCTGTTACGCAGAAGCTAGCTGCATCGCTTCGCGATGGTACATATCCCCACCACGACAACCCTTATCCTTTCGTTCCTCCTGACCTTACTAAACCTTCACCCCCACACCAACCAGTTGCGTACCCAGAAGGCCTTGTTGGTCTTTCTAGGGAGGATTACGAACTGATCAACTCCTTCCCAATATTCACTGAGTGGCAAATGCGCTACGTCATCTTCGCTCTGGTCCACGGAGAGTACGAGAGAGCAGGATACACCATATCCACTATCCCAACCGAGGGAGAGCCCTCAAGTAAGAAGAAGAAGAAGAAAAGCCGTCATATCGACAAAGTCAAGAAATAGGACATCGGCATTCCTTGCCAGTTGAGAAAAACCTATTAGTAAAGAAAGAAGATTCAAGAGTCCCAGGGGAGTAAAGGCCAACAGGCCACAAACTTCCACCTGAACCTCCTCACAGTGAGGACGTCAGAAAAGGAGCAGCAGGCAGGCTGCGCCGGCACGCACTCCGCTGCTCGACTCGCTGCCGCTCGCACCGGTCGTTTTCGTTTCCGTTTCGTGTGCACCGTCGCTAGCCCATCGCCATGTCCGGACGCGGAAAGGGAGGCAAAGTCAAGGGCAAGTCAAAGTCCCGCTCAAGCAGGGCCGGGCTCCAGTTCCCAGTCGGCAGAATCCACCGCCTCCTGCGCAAGGGAAACTACGCAGAGCGCGTCGGCGCCGGGGCGCCCGTCTACCTCGCCGCCGTCATGGAGTACCTCGCGGCTGAGGTGCTCGAGCTGGCCGGAAACGCGGCCCGCGACAACAAGAAGACGCGCATCATCCCGCGCCACCTGCAGCTTGCCATCCGCAACGACGAGGAGCTCAACAAGCTCCTGTCGGGCGTCACCATCGCACAGGGTGGTGTCCTGCCCAACATCCAGGCCGTCCTGCTGCCAAAGAAGACCGAGAAGAAGGCCTAAAGGAGGCCAGGCAATCGCAGCGCCGCGTGCTCCCCTGCACGCAACGCGCTTTGCCGGCTCGGCCCACAACAATCGGCCCTTTTCAGGGCCACCACACAAACCTACGTCCAAAGCAAAATTTCAGTCGTCCTCGCCGCACCTTGTTTTGTTTCAACTTTGCACTGTCACAGCACAGCCGCCGCCGGCGCACGTCCGCCATCTTGTCGTCCACACAGCCCGTGTGGCCCAACACACACACACACATTTTGCACGGTCGCAGTCGCCTTCCAAACCGACAACGGCAGCAATAATGACCATTGTTAAAGGGAGGCGTGTCGACACACCGCCCTCCACTCCCGCGCGCAACGGCCGTCGACACGAACGAAACAGCTGATCCGGCCGCCTATGCCCACACGCCTTGCCTCGGAAACCCCAACGCCGCCGCAAACAAACACACAGAGCCAAACCACGCAAGCAAATAATCACCGCCTCTCGCACAACAACACACAGCCCGCCATCTCCGTCGCGATCGATACAAAGACACACAAACGAAGCAGCTCCACACACAGCCAGCCACATGACACGTTTCCTTTCCTTCTCCCCTCCCAGTCACATCACGTCGCTCAAACGGAAAGAAAGAAAGAAACAAACAAACACACGCAGCAACAACACAGACTCTTTCGCACTTTTCAACTTCCGAACAGTGTGGTGGCCCTGAAAATGGCCGTTTTCTAGTCTCTCCCACCCACAAGCACGGCCGCGGGAAGGCCAGCGCCCGCTGCGACGCAGCCTAACCGCCGAAACCGTACAGGGTGCGCCCCTGCCTCTTCAGGGCGTACACCACGTCCATGGCCGTCACAGTCTTGCGCTTGGCGTGCTCAGTGTACGTCACCGCGTCGCGGATCACGTTCTCCAGGAACACCTTCAGCACCCCGCGGGTCTCCTCGTAGATCAGACCAGAGATGCGCTTCACGCCGCCCCTGCGAGCCAGGCGGCGGATGGCGGGCTTCGTGATGCCCTGGATGTTGTCGCGCAACACCTTGCGGTGCCGCTTGGCGCCACCCTTGCCGAGCCCCTTTCCTCCCTTGCCGCGGCCTGTCATCCTTCCTTCCTCGGGCAAAGCAAAACGTGCACAAACAGCAGCTGCAGCGGCTGGCGAGTCGGCTACGGTCTGCGCCCAGCGCGCCCGCCGCCCCCCTATATAGACTCTGGCCCGCCCTCCCCCCACCACGCGCAACCGAGGGCATATAAGCGCAGCACGGAGGCGCGCGGGCCCGTTGTCAAGGCAGCACCGGACGCCGCGCCGCACCTAACCTCCACGCACGCCGCTCCGCTACCGCTACCGCTACCGCCATGGCCCGCACAAAGCAAACGGCCCGCAAGTCCACCGGCGGAAAGGCGCCGCGCAAACAGCTCGCCACCAAGGCGGCGAGGAAGAGCGCGCCCGCCACCGGAGGCGTCAAGAAGCCCCACCGCTACAGGCCGGGCACCGTCGCCCTGCGAGAAATCAGGCGCTACCAGAAGAGCACAGAGCTGCTCATCCGCAAGCTGCCATTCCAGCGCCTAGTGCGCGAGATCGCCCAGGACTTCAAGACCGACCTGCGCTTCCAGAGCTCCGCAGTCATGGCCCTGCAGGAGGCCAGCGAGGCCTACCTCGTCGGCCTCTTCGAAGACACCAACCTGTGCGCAATCCACGCCAAGCGCGTCACCATCATGCCCAAGGACATCCAGCTCGCGCGCCGCATCCGCGGCGAGCGCGCCTAAACCGCGCCGCGGCACCGCACCGCACAAACAAAAACGGCCCTTTTCAGGGCCACTAACATCTCTCCGTCGCGAGCAAACTTTGTCGGTCGCCTGCCTCTCGCCCCGCAACCCAAAAACAAAAACCACCACTTCCCGTCCGTCCGCCACACCCGCTCACTCTGCCTGCCTGCTAGCAGCGCGCAACAATCACACATCATCCCTCCCCGGCGCTCCAAGCGCACAATACCCAACGGCCGACGTCACACCGCACGGCTGGCTGGCTGGCCGGCCGCCCGCCGCTTTCGTTTCGAAAACAAAAAAAAAACCCGCACTCCACTCCGACGGCCAACGGCCAGGCAGGCGCGCTCGCTCGCTCTACACGCCGCCGAAATCCCCGCCGACTCCTTCCACATCTCAACGTGCCCCCCGTTGCAAAACATAACACACACAAAGGAACAAAACAAAGACCAGACACGACTCGACAAGACAGACATCCGAGAAGAACGAACGCAGGCAAGCCATCCAACGTATTCAAACAAAACAACGTGACAGAAAACCAACCGTCGGCCGCCGCCACAAACACGGCGACAATCAACCACGACAACAACAACACCGCTTACCGCTACCGCCGCCCACACCCGCCACCGACCCCCGCAATCCAACCACCACGGCACGCAAACAGCATCCCCACGGGCATACAGACAGACACCCACACCAAACGCAACACGACAATCAAAACCTTCCCCGACGTGCTTTGATGGCCCTGAGAAGGGCCGTTTTGGGCCGCGCGTCTCTTGCGCGCCACTAGACGACGACGGGGGGTGGGGACGACGGAGTCAAGCGCCAAACCCTTCCTTTCCCATCTCTTTCTCCTCTACTCTACTCTACTTCTTCTTCTTGGGCGAAGCCTTCGCCTTAGACGGCGTCGTCGCCTTCTTCGGGCGCGGCGCCTTCGGCTTCTTCGTCGGAACCTTGGCGGCCTTCTTCGCCTTCGACGGCGACTTGGCCTTGGCCGGCTTGGCCGCAGCCGCCTTCTTCGCACCCGCGGGAGCGGCCGACGCCGCAGACGCCTTCTTGGCGGCGCCCGCCTTCCGACCGGTCGCCGCCTTCACGCCACCAGCCTTCTTTGCGCCGGCCGCACGGGCGCCCTTCTTCTCCTTGCTGGCCGGAGCGGCGCGCTTCTTCTTGGCACCGCCAGCACGAGCCTTGCCGCCCTCGGCCGCCCCCCCGCCGCCGGCGCCGGCAAGCTTGAACGAGCCGGACGCGCCCTTCCCCTTCGTCTGCACCAGCTCGCCCGCCACGACGGCCGACTTGAGGTACTTCTTGATAAACGGCGCCAGCTTCTCCGCGTCCAGCTTGTAGTGCGCGGCTATGTACTTCTTGATCGCCTGCAGCGACGACCCGCCGCGCTCCTTCAGACTCTTGATGGCGGCCGTCACCATCTCAGAGGTGCGCGGGTGCGCAGGCTTGGCGCGCGGCTTCTTCGCAGACGACGCAGACTTGGCCTTCTTCGTAGTGCCGGTGGCGGCGGGTGCCGCAGCAGTCTCGTTCGTAGCCGCCTGATCTGCCATTTCGACGACGCGCGTAACACACAGCGAGAGCGAGCGGGACGGCAGGCACGCAAGCACAGCACAGCAGCAGAGCAGAGAATCACAAGGCCCAGCCAGTGTCGCGGGCGGGCGCGGACGGCCGAGAGAGCGGCCGCCACTCTGCGCGCCGCCGCGCCGCGCCTCCCGCGCTTGCTACCGCCCAACGTCCGACAGCCTGTGCGGAGCAGCCCCAAACCTGCGCCACAACCGCCCGCGCCTTTCAAACCACCGAGGATGGGGCTACACACAGCCACACCACAGTCGCCAACCAGTCGCCACGGCAGCGCCGCAAACCACGGCCAAACTGCAGCTACCGCGCGCTACAGCCTGGGTCGGCCCGCCGAGAATCGCCGCCCCCGCCCAAATGCCGCCCCCACAGCCCCAGCCGACGACCCGCCACAATGGCCAAACCTTCGGCAAAACTCCCACACCGTCGCCGCGGCAGCCCGGCCAGCGCGGCCGGCGCCACAGCCACACAAGCCGAGGCGTGCGGCGATGACGGCCGTGCAAACGCGCCTCCGCCGCCCCATCGCCTTCCGTCGCCCTCCCGCCGTTTCCCGATCGGCCCGCAGCCGTCGGGCCACATCGCGCGCCGTCCTCCTCCTCTCGCCCGCCAACATTCACAGCCGTTTCTCAACAATTGCCCGCCGCAAACGGACGCCGCCTGCGCAACAGGCGCCGCCGCCCCTCGCCGCTTCCGACCCACAACCCCTCGACCGAGGCAAACCGCAATCCGAATCTACAGACCAACCCAATCTGCCGTCAAGCACACACGACAGCCGACCTTACACGTTACGCGTTACACATTACGTTTACACGTCTACGTTAGGTTAGGTTAGGTGGACGTGGGTTAGGTTAAGGGGACTTGGGTTAGGTTAAGCGTCAAACTTAGGTTAAGCATTCAAACACGTCAGGCGTCAGAGGTTAGGTTAGGTTAGGTTAGGTTACACGTTAGGTTAGGTTAAGGGGTCAGTGCTAGGTTAAGAAGCGTCAAACGTAGGTTAAAAAAGCGTTCAAACGTGAGGCGTGAGCCGGACAGCTTACCTTACGTAGACGTTAGGGGCTCACAGGCTGAGCTCACCTCGCCACACCACAGGTTAGGTTCGGTTCGGTTCGGTTCGCTCGGCTCAGCGTAAAGCGCCGAGGTCAGGGTTACGTTCGTTCACCTTCGGGCGCCACACTTTCGGTTGAAAGGTCGCGACGGGACGACGTCGGCAGGCACGCCGCAAACGAACAAAAACGTACAGACGACGTCGGAAACCGCCGACAGACGGGGGAGCAGCACGACCACGACCAGACACCGAGCGCGAACCAGACACACGCGAACCACCCCCACCGGCCAAAGGGCACCACACAACAACCCAGAGCACCACGTGTCGACACCAGAGCAACCCGCCGCTCACGCGACATGGCTGGCACCGAAGGGCAACCGCCCGCAACTGCGCTTTCCGCGCCGGCCCGGATGCACGTCGTGCTACAACAACACCACTACCGTACACAGCCGCTGTTCACAACATCACTATCAATGGCGCGCCCGCGGCTCGCCGCCGTCGCAGTCGCAGCCCCAACGCCAGCACTTTTGCACCACCATTCACACGCACCGCAACACAGCTCGCCGACACAGCCGAACAAAACAAACACCACACAACAACAACAGCAACAACGCCGCCGCCTCTACTTGTGCCGGCGACCCACCCCGCCGATGGCGCACCTTTCGCCAGCCGGCAATCGACACACACGCACCCACCCACCGGGGCCCAGTGCAAAAAAAAAAACACACAAAAACAAAAAAACAAAACAACACAAACGACACGGGAAGCGCACACCGCCACTTCGCGCGCACGCCACCAACCAGTCGTCGTCTCAAAATAACAAACACAAACAAAATAAACTAACAACTAGGGCAACACAAAACAAAAACGCCTCGCACGAACCGCCCACAAAAAGGACAAGCACACGCACAGCCTCTGCTGACGACCACGACGCAGCGGCACGCTGCTCCTGTCCCGCGCCCCGCGCCCCACTCGATTCACAACTCACGCGACACCGTCAACGACGGGCTCGCTTCCCGCAACCTACCACCTTTCCGCCACGACGCACAGCCCCAGCCCCACCCGACGACTGCACTTTCACCACCGCCTCCCCCTTCCCCCCCAAAACACACACACACACACACACACACAGCCAGCCAAAAACGCACTCGCGACCCACACATGCACGTGCATCGGCACACGCCAACCAGTCAACGTCGACAACCACACGCCACGCAAGGCTCGAAACGAAAACGAAACCGGCGTCCTTCCACGTTGCCATCAAGCTACGCGACACAAGACACAAGGAACCAACACAACAGCCGGCCCCACTAATTCCCACTCTCACGCCGCAAAAAGCACACCGAAACCGCCAAACACGCACGCACATTCCCCTTCGCACTGACACCACCGACCGGCTCGCTACCACACACCTCTCGGCAGCCGTTTCACGCCAATTCGCCACACAGTCGACAAGCGCCCGCCCTGTACGGCACACGCAACGACGCAGCGCAGCAAAGGGCGCCCGCAACACATACCTCTCCGCCGCCCGACGCGCCAACCGCCACACCACACCGCCAGCCACTCGCAAATTGTGCACTGCCACCAGCCACACGTCCAACACGCCGCGCCGCCTCCGGCCACCCGCCAGGGGGCGCTCACGTCCGCGACAACAGCGCGGCCCGCCGGGCCGGGCCGAACCGAACCGAGCCGCCGCTGCTCTGCACTCGGCACGGCCACACCCTGCTGCAGACCGGGCTCGTCCCTCTGTACGCGTCTGCCTGCGCATCAACACAACACGACCTTTTTTTTTTTTCTCTCTCTCTCTACCGCCATCCCTTCTTCTCGCGTTTTACTCGTTGTTGCAGCAGCGGCGCACACCTACACATCCACAGCCCCAGCCGAGCCGGCCTCACCTCAGGGCCCGCCGCCAGCGTCTCCTCCTCGGGCACAGGTGCGGTGCTGTGGCCGCCCATCCAACCGCATTGCTGGCCGTCCAGCCACCAGGCGTTCCCACTGCCGCGAGCCACGCCGCGCACCGACCCTGCTGCAGAAAACGAAGCATAGCCAGAGACCGACCGATACACAAAGCAAGCCGTCGCCTCGCCTCTTGTCCTTCCTGCCTTCCTTCCGCCCCCGCCCTTCTCACACCACCGCCTCTCCACTTTCGCCCCCCCCTCCTTTTTTTTTTTTTTTTTGTTTTCTTCTTTCTTTCTTTGGCCCTCTCTCCTTCCCGCCATGGCGGTTACGGCACCGCCTGCAGCGGCAGATTTTTTGCGCCCACACGCCTACTCCTACCACCATTAACCTTGCCCTGCCCTGCCCTGCCCTGCCCTGCCCTGCCCTGCCCATCAACGTCGCAGTCGAACCGACGCTTGCCAACACACTGCCCACGTTCCTTTCTCTTTTCGGCCTACGCCCATTACGCGCCGCCGCCACAGCACCTTCCCTTCCCACAACACACCGACGTCATCACACGCACCCAAAACAGGGGCCACGACCGTGTTCCTCGCCCACTCCCATCCCGCACGGTACGCACATTCCCAACTACTACCGCGCACCCTCCCTTTCCAATCTGTGTGTCTCTGTGTCTGTGTCCTGTCCGCGCGTGACGCCTCTCAACATCCGCCGTCCCCCGTCCCGTTTTCGCCCCCATGCCGTCGTCGCGCCGCCTCCGCCCCTGTCCGCCCCGCACCACACCATACACCGCTGCTTGTCCCGGCCGTTGCCACCAAAGGCGCCGACCGCAAACGCGCCACGCCGCAGCCCCCGTGCGTCTCGCGCTCGCTTGCATCTCCGTGCCGACGCTGCCTCTCTTCCCGCTCGCACTCGACCTCGACAACACAGTCTTTGGCTCCGCCACTGCGTGTTCCGGTGGTACGCACGCTGCAACACGTATGTATTCATTACCAGAGCGATGGCGAGGCATGACAGCATCTCTGTCTGACCAGAGAGTTCTTTATCGCTGCTAGTCGGCGCTTGGACCGCGCCAGACGACAGTAGTGGCACGCACCGGGTCGCCAGGAACAGTTGTTATATATATATATTGTAGCGCGAGTCGGGAGAGGTAGTAGTCGGTCGACAGTAGTAGCGGGTGGACGGTTGTACTGAGCGGGCGTCGGCGGCGTGCTCTGCTCGTCTCGCGACTCTGGTCACGGTTCGGGACGATGTATAGTCTATTGTGTTATAATCAAAAGGTGGTGTGACGCTGCATTGCGCAAATCTGATAACGTATGTTCATTGTACTTATTTTGTTCAACAACAAAAGCCCCACTATTACTTTTTTTCTAAAGTAACTTTTGTCTCTTAACGAAAAACATTCACTTTTTAAAGACTACTTCCTATGGCATTTCCCTCCAAGGAGTGCAATTAATTACCAGCCAGCACTCATTCATTGCACACAGCTGTGTAAGGGGTATCTACAATTGAGGAGCGGATATAAATGCAATTTTTTGTTTTTTTTTTTGTTTTTTTTTTTTTTTTTTGTGTGTGTGTTGTAACCTCCCAGCAACATTTAAAATAATGGACAATGTTATTTACGGATGCTAATGGACATTGCGCTAATTGTAACCTCGCCCACAATGAGAGGTATTGAAAATGGCAACAAAAATGTGAAATTCGCAATCTGACTCAAATATAAAGTCTTCACACAACATTTAAAAACGTCCGTTCAGTGACAAGAAACTTCAATTAAACCGAAATATCGGTCTTTGGCCCTGTGCAAAACAATCAGAATTAATGTCTTACCTCCGAATAAATGGATGTCACATTTCTGCTCTGGTTGTTGCGCAGCGCTTGGAGGAACTGCATTGCAAATAATAATATTCTCTTTTTTTGTGATTTTAGTGACATTTTTCTTCAAAGAAGTGGAATGAAATGTGAAGTGCAACGAACTCTTTAGTTCAATAAACAATTAAATGTTTGAAAAATGCTTTTGAAATAAAAATTATTACTGGGGAACTTGTTGGAGAATAATTACAATAAATACAATTTTTCATTATCTAATGATTATATTAATTAACAGTATACCTTATTCACCATCTTGACCAGTGTTGCCGACCGCCTACATCACACAACCGCACTCGGCTGCTACTACTGACCGACCGCTCTGCATGACGACTATTAGCGTACTGCACGCGACGACTACTGACAGAGTACAGCCCTCAACTACACAGAGCTACGGACTCGCAACGACTACTGACTGACTGACTGACTGAGAACCGCTCGCAACACTCGCGCAGTCCAGCGCAAACTCTCTGGTCACAGATGCTACAATGTCTCGCCATCGCTACTATGTTACATACGTGTTTCAGTGTCTTTTTCATTGGGGTAACGATCTTTGGCTCTTTTTATTCTGAATACAGGGCCAAAGGTCAACGCTGCTGCCCTTATACAATTTATCAGGTTTCATTATGTCTGTTGCAATGTTACATACGGTTCACTCTTTCATTAATATTATCGTTGGGTTTGTTTTGTAGGGACGTTAACATTCTGGCACATTTTTATTATCATCGGACTCTCTGCTATTTGTGCAGGGAGGTTATACCTGGGTCCATTTCCATTTCCATTTACATTTTAATATTGATAGACTTTTTGTTTTTCCTTCTTTTTTTTTTTTTTTTGTTGTTTTTTTTTTGTTTTGTTTTTCCCGCTCTCACCACCACCGCCGCATCACGCCTTCCGTTTTCTTGGTTTCTTTTCTGTTCTTCAACTGCTTCAACATCACCGCGCCCCATTTCCACACCACAGCCATCAGCCTCCAAGACGGGCGGGCGCAGTGTGCCATTTCCGGCGCACAAGCACACCCGTACGGTACTCTCCTCGCCCCCACGCCACCAACAACACAGCGACCACGCGGCTTTCAGGCATGGCACGGCACGGCACCGGCGAAATGCGCCGCCCCCGCCCCTCCGCGCATCCGTCCGTCTCGCCACGTTCACTGACAGCCGCGTCTGCGGCTACACCACGACAACCACAACACAACACCGCTCCCCTCCCTGGCAACTCACATTGTTTTTCTCCTCCTCTTTTGCACAAACCACAACGCCGAGCACAGGCGCAAGCCACCCACACCGCGCCCCTCCCCGTCCCGTCTTTGGCCGCCGCTCCTCGTTTCCTCGTTTGCCCCCTCCCATCTCCCGAAATGCCATGCCAGCAGCGTTACGCATGCCCCTCCCCTGTCCACACAACACTACCGCCTAACGAACAGCCTTCCGGGCCACATGCAGGGCACGCCCACCTCCAAACACTGCCAATTCACGGACGCACGCACGCACGCACGCACGCACGCACACACACACACACACACACACACACACACACACTCACTTTCTCGACACCTTTCTGTACGGAGGGTGCGTCATCTCGACCGTGACAGAGTGACGGCAACTATCGACGATCCATTTCCCCCCACTGGTAAAACATGTCCACTAACACCTACATACATCATTCAAGTACACAGACAATAGCATACACACAATGGGAGGGCACACGAACATGGACGGCACGGCACTGTCATACACTCTTCCTCAGAACCATATCAACAAACGTTACGTACATCCGGGAAAGCGAAAGCGAACGCGAAAGCGAAAGCAAAAGCAAAGGCAAAGCCCAATGCAGCCGTCAAAGGTAACGTTCACCACGGCAGACACTTGCAGCCGCGCCGCCGTTAAACGCATTTCAGTGCGGCTCCAATACGCCTCCGACACGGGAACGTTCCGTTGCTCTACGAATGCGTTTCTCCCCTTTTTCCCTTCCCCCCCTCCTTGCACTCTTGCCTCATTCCTCACGTTCTGCCCGGACATTCGACCGATCAAAGTCAACCTTTCGTTACCGTTCTCAGCGCGACGGTGTACAACAGTATGACGGGTGTGCCCACGACTTCGGTTCAGTTGCGTGACGCCGGTCTATCGCGCCGATCGACAGTTACTCAGGGGGCGACGGATCGGACCACGTCACCGACACACAAAACACTTTCAAAACAAACAAATACATACCGGATGGACACAGACAAACACGTGTACAGACATTCGCCAAACAAACGACCGCCGCCGCCGTCGTCGCGCTTACTGTATACTGCACTGGACACGCGTGCATCTTGAATGACGACATCGGTGTGCGTGCGTCGTACGCAATCAGTCAGACACGGCTATCAAACATCAGAGTCGAATGGTACATCATCGTGCGTGTCGCCGTACACGTACAGTACAATACAACAACAATGCGTCTTAATGGCACGTTCATTTCAACGTCACTCACACACCTCCACGCTGCAGTTACGTCGCACCATTGTCAAACTCGGCGTACAGCAAAGGGAATAGTGGGCGGCAAAAAAAAAAAAAAAAACCAAACAAAAACATTTCACATTTCACCCTCGCCATGTATGATGTGCAAACAAAACAAACCCGCAAACGGCCGTCGTTACGGTGACACAAAAGTCGCCGATCGCACTGTCCCCCCTCGCAGACGGGTAACACACACACACACACCAACAACACCAATGGGTCAAAAACCACGCCAACGAGGCGTGCCACCATTCCACGCCACGGCGACCAACCTCGTGGCCGTACCCCGCGCAACACGCTTTGACGCGCCCCCCCCACCCACAATCAAAATGCACACATACATCACAGCCGTCCACACAAACAACAACAACAACAATTCCGCCCTTCCCGCAAAAGGCAAGTTGGTGGCCCTGAAAAGGGCCGTTTTGCCGCTCTCGCAACGGACGAGCCTTCTCCATCCTTCCTTCCTTCCATTCCAGAGCCACCCCCTTACTTGGAGCTCGTGTACTTGGTCACCGCCTTCGTGCCCTCGCTCACGGCGTGCTTGGCCAGCTCGCCAGGCAGCAACAGCCGCACAGCGGTCTGGATCTCGCGGGACGTGATGGTCGAGCGCTTGTTGTAGTGCGCCAGGCGAGAAGCCTCGGCCGCAATGCGCTCGAAAATGTCGTTCACGAAGCTGTTCATGATGCTCATCGCCTTCGACGAGATGCCCGTGTCAGGGTGCACCTGCTTCAGCACCTTGTAGATGTAGATGGCATAGCTCTCCTTCCTCTTGCGCTTCTTCTTCTTGTCGCCCTTCGAAATGTTCTTCTGCGCCTTGCCAGCCTTCTTGGCGGCCTTCCCGCTAGTCTTGGGCGGCATCTCGAACCAACGTACGGCAGCAGCAACACCAGTAGCAAGCGCTCCGCTCTAGTCAGCGTCTCCCCACACAGTGGCACCCGCCGCCAGCCGCCGCCGCACCTTTACCAGCTCGCCCTGTTGCGGCCGCCGACCAATGGGGCGCGCGCGCAACCGGCCGCCGCACCCGAGCCCATAAAGCACCCCCACCCCGGCTGCGCCGGCACGACACTTCGAGTGTTGCCGTTGTGCTGAGAGGACGTCTCCGCTGCCGACCGCCAGTCGCAGCATCCGAAGCGCCGACGCTCCGCACCACGCCGTAGTAGGGGTCCAGCGCCGCGCGCTGATTGGCTCCCGCGCCCCCCCACCACTGAGGCACTCACCGCCCCGCCGCCGACGCTGCGCCGAGACGCGGGTATAAGTACCCCGCCGCCAGGCGCTGCAAACCAGAAGCAAGCCAGCAGCGGTAGCGGTCACTTCGGTGACTGCTGCTCACTAGCAGCTTCCAGGCCTAACAGGCAGAAGAATCTCCCGCCGGGATACTCGGAGGTCGACTTCGAGACTCTCGCCGCCAGAAGACTCGAAGATCGCCGAGAACTCCGAGAGCAGGCGAACAGAAGACATCGTCTCCCCGCTACAGCGGAGACGTAAAAGCAAAATTGTCGTACAAGAGTCAACAGACTCACAGCTCCTGTGTGCCTGCACACAAACTCTCTTCCGGCCTGCAATAGGGATTGATCAGAATCAATCGCTATTGCGCCTAGGGACCGCTAGGGCATTTTGTAAGTCAGGGCCCCCTTCACGTGGGACAAGCTCGCGCTTACTCGATTAGCAATCTGTCATCTTTCTCCCCACTTCTGACACGCCCCGAAAATGAATAGGGACACACGAACACCAACGCCAAATTCCCGCCAAGGGCCACCGTCGCCTTCCTCCCGCGACTACCTGGAAGACCAGGCGGAGTTCCAGGTGGCGCTGAGAGACGCGGCATCCACAACCGCAAGCAGGAGGTCTACCAGCCGCGGCAGTCCAAGTGACATGCCGCAAACCACAGCAGACGACCTCACGCCTGCAGCAGCGACTACTACCGCAAGGACAACCGATGCAGCATCAGTGCCCGAGGATCCAGAACCCCAGCAGCAGATGGACTTCGAGGAGGAGTCAAGGAAGAGGAAGAATGCCGACTCTCCAACCGCCTCCACCTCCACCGCCCCCACAACTAGGGACAAACGTGCAAGAGGCACCACAGATGAGGACGGCTTCATAAGGGCCACCCGCACAGTGCCACCCAGACACCTGCAAACCGCCGCACCGGCAGCCACAGCAAATGCGTTCCAGGCACTAGAAACCGTCGACGGAAGAGACCAACCGGTCCCAGCCCCGAGGCCAAGCACGAAACTCCCTCCAATCATCATACAATGCGAAGAGATGTATGATGAACTGTTAGAAGCCATCAGAGCAGTCGCAACATCGCCCTTCCAGTTTAAAACAGCTGGGAAGGACGTATACCGACTACACATCCAGACGCTTGAAGACTTCGAAAAGACGACCGAAGAACTGAAAAAAAGGAACTGGGGCTACTACACGTACTCCACAGTCAAAGACAGCCCCATAAACCTTGTCATGAGGGGCCTGCCATTCCGAACATCTATCGCTAAGGTTAAAGCAGAGCTAGAGAAGATCCAGATCACCACTCGCTCCATCACGCGAGTCAAGTCACCCAAGACGGGGGAAGATACGCCGCTACTGGAGATTGTGGCAGCTGACACTCCTGACAACAGACGTCTACGAAACCTCACCTCCCTTGCCAACACTGACGTCACCATGGAGAAACCAAGAAGACGGAAGGGTCCGCGCAGGTGCTACAGATGCCAAGGCCTAGACCATATAGCCAGACACTGCACAATGCAGGTAAAATGCCCCAAGTGTGCAGGAAACCACCCAGCCACAGAATGCCAAAAGGAAAAAGACGCGCCGCCCACATGTGCCCGCTGTCACAAGCAACACCCCGCAAACTACATGGGGTGTGAAGTCGTAAAGGCTCACATTGCCAGGCAACGGCGCCCACCAGCGAACCGGCGACCAGGAGTTACATACGCCAATGCAACAACGAGAGACAATCGGCAACGAAACATCCCGCACCGACCTGCGCCACCTCCCCCGATAACAACCAAGACAACCCACATGCAGACAACAGTTCAACCGACACCGCCAGAAGACAACAGCCCAGTCACCATGCGCATGCTCAAAGAAGCAGTTGCTGCCGCAGTTGCATCCGCCATGGAGGTTATGACGAGGAACATAGCCAGCCAGGTGAACACCGCAGTACAAGCCGCCCTAGGGGCAATGACCAATGCTCCCAACAGAATATAATGGCTGCACAACGCCAAGGACTAACCGTCGTCGCCTGGAATGCTGGGCGCAAGCTGTTTGATCAGCAGGGAGAATTCAGGCAATTCCTGCACGATGAGAGAGTGGACATCTGCCTAGTGCAGGAAACCAGCCTGAAACCTGGAATCAACGTTAGGGCGGCAAACTTCAATTGCTACCGTACCGACAGGCTGACTGCTGGAGGGGGAACCGCAGTGTATGTGAGAACATCACTACAACAACACCCCATTAACCTTCCGCAACTGACAACAACAGAGGCCACCGGAGTAGCTGTCAAGACAACTCGAGGGACAATAAACTTCATATCGCTATACAGACCACCCGCAGGAAACCTTGACCCGCAGGACTTCGACGAGCTCCTCACGATCCCAGGAAATGTGTTCCTCGCGGGAGATTTCAACGCGAAGCACGTCAGCTGGAACAGTCGCCTAACAAACGTGAGTGGAAGAAGACTGCACAGAACTGTGATCCGAAACAACGCCAACGTGATCGCCCCCTTTGAGCCCACTATCTACCCAAGAAGCAGAGGGCAACCAGATGTCATAGACTTCGCTGTAGTAAAGGGTCTACAGTTAGACGCATCAGCCACTCCACTCTGCGCACTGTCCTCCGACCATGTTCCCGTCGTGTTCGACATCGACCTGCACGGAACAGAAAAGCAGCACAGAGGTATAAACATAAGCGGGATTAACTGGGAAACATACCGAGAGACCCTGGAAGAGACACTAAGTACGGTCCCAGACCCGGAAACGGCAGGAACGGAGGCCACACTAATGCACATCACGACGCACGCACTAGAAGCAGCAGCGGCAGCAGTCCCACAAAGACAGCAGCGACCAAGAGACAACCACAGACAGTTACCACAGGAAGTGCTTCTACTAATCACAAGGAAAAACAGGCTGAACAGGGAATGGCATGCAACAAGACTCCCCGCCACCAAGCGGGAAGTAAATAGACTCCAAAGAGAAATCAAATCAGCAGTACAACACCACAGGAACAAAGAGTGGGCAGACAAAGTAGCAACGCTAAACCTCCAGGACCAGTCAGCCTGGAAGACTGTAAAACACATCCTAAACCACACGAGCCGCATACCACCCCTCACGGTCGGGAACGATACAATCTGCGAACCGGACGCTAAGGCGAACGCACTAGCGGACGTGTTCGCAAGCAAATTCCGGCCCATCGACCAACCAGTCGACCAGGCACACATAGATACAGTAGCTCAACGACTGCCGGCTTTCCTAGCCCACCGAGATGAACTAGACCACATAGAGGGCATATCGGAAGAAGAAGTCGCAGCACAAATACGCTGGATCAACACAAAGAAAGCAAGTGGACCCGACCTACTCACAAATATGCTAATCAAGCAAATGCCTCCGACAGCCATTCCGCTACTGACAGCAGCCTTCAACAACATAATAAACACAGGCAGCTACCCGAAGGCCTGGAAGCACGCTGAGATCATAGCGATCCCAAAACCAGGAAAAGATCACAAGCAACCAGAAAGCTACAGGCCAATCAGCCTGTTGCCCGCAGTGTCCAAAATATTCGAAAGAATATATGCTAAAAAACTGCTAAAACATGTACAGGATGAGAGAATACTGCCAGACGTCCAGTTCGGGTTTAGAAGCGGTCACTCCACCACCCAGCAATTATTACGACTTGTCGAGGAAGCCCTCGATGCCAGGGAGAGACGTGAATACTTCGCAGCGATATTCCTCGATGTCGCGGCAGCCTTCGACACAGTGTGGCACGAGGGCCTCTTGTACAAGCTGCTCACGCAAGGGGTACCCGTGTCACACGTCACACTGCTGAAGAGCTACATCGAGGGAAGAACCTTCCACGTAAGGGCGCAGGAGGGGACCTCCACTGTACGACCCATCAACGCTGGTGTACCGCAGGGCAGCGTCCTGGGACCTCTGCTATACATACTATACACAGCCGACACCCCAACGATAGACAGAGTCCACCTAGCCTTGTATGCAGACGACACTGCCCTGTACTCACGCAGCACCAACGCAGGACATCTACAAAGAAGACTGCAGAATGCCTGTGATGAACTAACGTCATGGGCCACAAAATGGCGCCTCTCGTTCAATGCGGCAAAAACACAGGCCATCACAATATGCCGCAAGCATATCCCCAGAAATTACCAACAAGTAGAAGTAAGGGGCACGCCAGTACCATGGTCCAGGACGGCGAAATATCTGGGGGTAACGATGGATCGGTACCTCACCTGGAAACCGCACATAGTGGACACTCGGAAGAAAGCCTATGGACGACTACAAGCCCTCTACCCAATATTGAACGAGACCTCGACGCTGCCGCCACGACTGGGAGTCATCATCTACCTCGCACAGGTGCGGCCTATACTGGAGTACGCCGCGGTTGCGTGGGGTAACGCTGCTCCCACACACCTCAAGAAACTACAGACTGTGCAGAGCCGCGCCCTGAAGAGAGCGCTGCACCTCCCACACCGGTTCTCCACAGCGGAGGTACACCGGATGGCGGACGTGCAGCTACTCACCACCAGGATACGGCAGACCGCAACCATATTCTACGAGAAAACGAGGGACTCACCAAACCCGCTCATCCAGCAACTAGGACAGCGGGTCCACCGACTAGCCACGACCAGATGGCCGGACCTCCTGCGTGAATGAATGAGTGAATGAGTGTATGAATGTGAAAAAACAGATGACCCAGAGTCAACTAACTCATCCCTGTCCCAACAACCAACCCCCCTTAGAATAGAAAAATACTAAGCAGACAGCCAGCCTGGCTGCCACCCACAAACGCATCCGAACACCCCTCCCTTAGGATTAACTACCATGCAGCCGATCAACAGGGCTGCTCACCCCCCAGTGTAATAAGCCACCAACCCTGCTCCCTCCACTAGCGATAAGACCCAGGCCCCACAGACTAGCATCTAAGCAACCCCCCGCCCCCCCTCACATCCCTAGATTTAAGGACGCACCCATGCCAACTTAGTAAATAAGAACGCCCATGCAAATAATAAAATTCAGGCCCCACAAACCAGACGGTCGAACGCCCGCACGTCTGTCTCAGAAGCAAAATTGTAAAGGGCTCCACTCATCCCCATCATCACTAGAATTAAGAACACTCCAACAGCACCTAGTATGTAAGTCATCATGCACCATCAGCATATCGATAATCCATACCCATCAACACCAGGCTGTCCATGTCCACCAGCCTCCCACAGCGCAAAATTGTCGTTGGGACAAGTGTCATCATCATCACTAGCTCCTAAGTTTCATCACAATATCTCACACCTAATTATAAATATATAGAAATACATGCTTATCTCTAACTATCCCACTCTATCTATCAAATAAACTCTGACTGCTCCATCCTTTTATATATAATAAAAAAAAAAAAAAAAAAAAAAAAAAAAAAAAAAAAAAACCGCTCCCCAGCCATCAATTTGATTCACAACAGACCGCTGCTACTTGCAGTAAATGTAGATATAAAAGCAGCAGCAAATACACCAAAATCGACCACACTACCACTGAATTTCTCAACCCAGCAACAATGTCAGAAGGAAATGCAGCAATGCAAACACTTCTCAAACACCGAGGTGCCCAGGAACCTCGATTAAGATGCTGCAGCGGCTGCGCCGGCACGCACTCCGCTGCTCGACTCGCTGCCGCTCGCACCGGTCGTTTTCGTTTCCGTTTCGTGTGCACCGTCGCTAGCCCATCGCCATGTCCGGACGCGGAAAGGGAGGCAAAGTCAAGGGCAAGTCAAAGTCCCGCTCAAGCAGGGCCGGGCTCCAGTTCCCGGTCGGCAGAATCCACCGCCTCCTGCGCAAGGGAAACTACGCAGAGCGCGTCGGCGCCGGGGCGCCCGTCTACCTCGCCGCCGTCATGGAGTACCTCGCGGCTGAGGTGCTCGAGCTGGCCGGAAACGCGGCCCGCGACAACAAGAAGACGCGCATCATCCCGCGCCACCTGCAGCTTGCCATCCGCAACGACGAGGAGCTCAACAAGCTCCTGTCGGGCGTCACCATCGCACAGGGTGGTGTCCTGCCCAACATCCAGGCCGTCCTGCTGCCAAAGAAGACCGAGAAGAAGGCCTAAAGGAGGCCAGGCAATCGCAGCGCCGCGTGCTCCCCTGCACGCAACGCGCTTTGCCGGCTCGGCCCACAACAATCGGCCCTTTTCAGGGCCACCACACAAACCTACGTCCAAAGCAAAATTTCAGTCGTCCTCGCCGCACCTTGTTTTGTTTCAACTTTGCACTGTCACAGCACAGCCGCCGCCGGCGCACGTCCGCCATCTTGTCGTCCACACAGCCCGTGTGGCCCAACACACACACACACATTTTGCACGGTCGCAGTCGCCTTCCAAACCGACAACGGCAGCAATAATGACCATTGTTAAAGGGAGGCGTGTCGACACACCGCCCTCCACTCCCGCGCGCAACGGCCGTCGACACGAACGAAACAGCTGATCCGGCCGCCTATGCCCACACGCCTTGCCTCGGAAACCCCAACGCCGCCGCAAACAAACACACAGAGCCAAACCACGCAAGCAAATAATCACCGCCTCTCGCACAACAACACACAGCCCGCCATCTCCGTCGCGATCGATACAAAGACACACAAACGAAGCAGCTCCACACACAGCCAGCCACATGACACGTTTCCTTTCCTTCTCCCCTCCCAGTCACATCACGTCGCTCAAACGGAAAGAAAGAAAGAAACAAACAAACACACGCAGCAACAACACAGACTCTTTCGCACTTTTCAACTTCCGAACAGTGTGGTGGCCCTGAAAAGGGCCGTTTTCTAGTCTCTCCCACCCACAAGCACGGCCGCGGGAAGGCCAGCGCCCGCTGCGACGCAGCCTAACCGCCGAAACCGTACAGGGTGCGCCCCTGCCTCTTCAGGGCGTACACCACGTCCATGGCCGTCACAGTCTTGCGCTTGGCGTGCTCAGTGTACGTCACCGCGTCGCGGATCACGTTCTCCAGGAACACCTTCAGCACCCCGCGGGTCTCCTCGTAGATCAGACCAGAGATGCGCTTCACGCCGCCCCTGCGAGCCAGGCGGCGGATGGCGGGCTTCGTGATGCCCTGGATGTTGTCGCGCAACACCTTGCGGTGCCGCTTGGCGCCACCCTTGCCGAGCCCCTTTCCTCCCTTGCCGCGGCCTGTCATCCTTCCTTCCTCGGGCAAAGCAAAACGTGCACAAACAGCAGCTGCAGCGGCTGGCGAGTCGGCTACGGTCTGCGCCCAGCGCGCCCGCCGCCCCCCTATATAGACTCTGGCCCGCCCTCCCCCCACCACGCGCAACCGAGGGCATATAAGCGCAGCACGGAGGCGCGCGGGCCCGTTGTCAAGGCAGCACCGGACGCCGCGCCGCACCTAACCTCCACGCACGCCGCTCCGCTACCGCTACCGCTACCGCCATGGCCCGCACAAAGCAAACGGCCCGCAAGTCCACCGGCGGAAAGGCGCCGCGCAAACAGCTCGCCACCAAGGCGGCGAGGAAGAGCGCGCCCGCCACCGGAGGCGTCAAGAAGCCCCACCGCTACAGGCCGGGCACCGTCGCCCTGCGAGAAATCAGGCGCTACCAGAAGAGCACAGAGCTGCTCATCCGCAAGCTGCCATTCCAGCGCCTAGTGCGCGAGATCGCCCAGGACTTCAAGACCGACCTGCGCTTCCAGAGCTCCGCAGTCATGGCCCTGCAGGAGGCCAGCGAGGCCTACCTCGTCGGCCTCTTCGAAGACACCAACCTGTGCGCAATCCACGCCAAGCGCGTCACCATCATGCCCAAGGACATCCAGCTCGCGCGCCGCATCCGCGGCGAGCGCGCCTAAACCGCGCCGCGGCACCGCACCGCACAAACAAAAACGGCCCTTTTCAGGGCCACTAACATCTCTCCGTCGCGAGCAAACTTTGTCGGTCGCCTGCCTCTCGCCCCGCAACCCAAAAACAAAAACCACCACTTCCCGTCCGTCCGCCACACCCGCTCACTCTGCCTGCCTGCTAGCAGCGCGCAACAATCACACATCATCCCTCCCCGGCGCTCCAAGCGCACAATACCCAACGGCCGACGTCACACCGCACGGCTGGCTGGCTGGCCGGCCGCCCGCCGCTTTCGTTTCGAAAACAAAAAAAAAACCCGCACTCCACTCCGACGGCCAACGGCCAGGCAGGCGCGCTCGCTCGCTCTACACGCCGCCGAAATCCCCGCCGACTCCTTCCACATCTCAACGTGCCCCCCGTTGCAAAACATAACACACACAAAGGAACAAAACAAAGACCAGACACGACTCGACAAGACAGACATCCGAGAAGAACGAACGCAGGCAAGCCATCCAACGTATTCAAACAAAACAACGTGACAGAAAACCAACCGTCGGCCGCCGCCACAAACACGGCGACAATCAACCACGACAACAACAACACCGCTTACCGCTACCGCCGCCCACACCCGCCACCGACCCCCGCAATCCAACCACCACGGCACGCAAACAGCATCCCCACGGGCATACAGACAGACACCCACACCAAACGCAACACGACAATCAAAACCTTCCCCGACGTGCTTTGATGGCCCTGAGAAGGGCCGTTTTGGGCCGCGCGTCTCTTGCGCGCCACTAGACGACGACGGGGGGTGGGGACGACGGAGTCAAGCGCCAAACCCTTCCTTTCCCATCTCTTTCTCCTCTACTCTACTCTACTTCTTCTTCTTGGGCGAAGCCTTCGCCTTAGACGGCGTCGTCGCCTTCTTCGGGCGCGGCGCCTTCGGCTTCTTCGTCGGAACCTTGGCGGCCTTCTTCGCCTTCGACGGCGACTTGGCCTTGGCCGGCTTGGCCGCAGCCGCCTTCTTCGCACCCGCGGGAGCGGCCGACGCCGCAGACGCCTTCTTGGCGGCGCCCGCCTTCCGACCGGTCGCCGCCTTCACGCCACCAGCCTTCTTTGCGCCGGCCGCACGGGCGCCCTTCTTCTCCTTGCTGGCCGGAGCGGCGCGCTTCTTCTTGGCACCGCCAGCACGAGCCTTGCCGCCCTCGGCCGCCCCCCCGCCGCCGGCGCCGGCAAGCTTGAACGAGCCGGACGCGCCCTTCCCCTTCGTCTGCACCAGCTCGCCCGCCACGACGGCCGACTTGAGGTACTTCTTGATAAATGGCGCCAGCTTCTCCGCGTCCAGCTTGTAGTGCGCGGCTATGTACTTCTTGATCGCCTGCAGCGACGACCCGCCGCGCTCCTTCAGACTCTTGATGGCGGCCGTCACCATCTCAGAGGTGCGCGGGTGCGCAGGCTTGGCGCGCGGCTTCTTCGCAGACGACGCAGACTTGGCCTTCTTCGTAGTGCCGGTGGCGGCGGGTGCCGCAGCAGTCTCGTTCGTAGCCGCCTGATCTGCCATTTCGACGACGCGCGTAACACACAGCGAGAGCGAGCGGGACGGCAGGCACGCAAGCACAGCACAGCAGCAGAGCAGAGAATCACAAGGCCCAGCCAGTGTCGCGGGCGGGCGCGGACGGCCGAGAGAGCGGCCGCCACTCTGCGCGCCGCCGCGCCGCGCCTCCCGCGCTTGCTACCGCCCAACGTCCGACAGCCTGTGCGGAGCAGCCCCAAACCTGCGCCACAACCGCCCGCGCCTTTCAAACCACCGAGGATGGGGCTACACACAGCCACACCACAGTCGCCAACCAGTCGCCACGGCAGCGCCGCAAACCACGGCCAAACTGCAGCTACCGCGCGCTACAGCCTGGGTCGGCCCGCCGAGAATCGCCGCCCCCGCCCAAATGCCGCCCCCACAGCCCCAGCCGACGACCCGCCACAATGGCCAAACCTTCGGCAAAACTCCCACACCGTCGCCGCGGCAGCCCGGCCAGCGCGGCCGGCGCCACAGCCACACAAGCCGAGGCGTGCGGCGATGACGGCCGTGCAAACGCGCCTCCGCCGCCCCATCGCCTTCCGTCGCCCTCCCGCCGTTTCCCGATCGGCCCGCAGCCGTCGGGCCACATCGCGCGCCGTCCTCCTCCTCTCGCCCGCCAACATTCACAGCCGTTTCTCAACAATTGCCCGCCGCAAACGGACGCCGCCTGCGCAACAGGCGCCGCCGCCCCTCGCCGCTTCCGACCCACAACCCCTCGACCGAGGCAAACCGCAATCCGAATCTACAGACCAACCCAATCTGCCGTCAAGCACACACGACAGCCGACCTTACACGTTACGCGTTACACATTACGTTTACACGTCTACGTTAGGTTAGGTTAGGTGGACGTGGGTTAGGTTAAGGGGACTTGGGTTAGGTTAAGCGTCAAACTTAGGTTAAGCATTCAAACACGTCAGGCGTCAGAGGTTAGGTTAGGTTAGGTTAGGTTACACGTTAGGTTAGGTTAAGGGGTCAGTGCTAGGTTAAGAAGCGTCAAACGTAGGTTAAAAAAGCGTTCAAACGTGAGGCGTGAGCCGGACAGCTTACCTTACGTAGACGTTAGGGGCTCACAGGCTGAGCTCACCTCGCCACACCACAGGTTAGGTTCGGTTCGGTTCGGTTCGCTCGGCTCAGCGTAAAGCGCCGAGGTCAGGGTTACGTTCGTTCACCTTCGGGCGCCACACTTTCGGTTGAAAGGTCGCGACGGGACGACGTCGGCAGGCACGCCGCAAACGAACAAAAACGTACAGACGACGTCGGAAACCGCCGACAGACGGGGGAGCAGCACGACCACGACCAGACACCGAGCGCGAACCAGACACACGCGAACCACCCCCACCGGCCAAAGGGCGCCACACAACAACCCAGAGCACCACGTGTCGACACCAGAGCAACCCGCCGCTCACGCGACATGGCTGGCACCGAAGGGCAACCGCCCGCAACTGCGCTTTCCGCGCCGGCCCGGATGCACGTCGTGCTACAACAACACCACTACCGTACACAGCCGCTGTTCACAACATCACTATCAATGGCGCGCCCGCGGCTCGCCGCCGTCGCAGTCGCAGCCCCAACGCCAGCACTTTTGCACCACCATTCACACGCACCGCAACACAGCTCGCCGACACAGCCGAACAAAACAAACACCACACAACAACAACAGCAACAACGCCGCCGCCTCTACTTGTGCCGGCGACCCACCCCGCCGATGGCGCACCTTTCGCCAGCCGGCAATCGACACACACGCACCCACCCACCGGGGCCCAGTGCAAAAAAAAAAACACACAAAAACAAAAAAACAAAACAACACAAACGACACGGGAAGCGCACACCGCCACTTCGCGCGCACGCCACCAACCAGTCGTCGTCTCAAAATAACAAACACAAACAAAATAAACTAACAACTAGGGCAACACAAAACAAAAACGCCTCGCACGAACCGCCCACAAAAAGGACAAGCACACGCACAGCCTCTGCTGACGACCACGACGCAGCGGCACGCTGCTCCTGTCCCGCGCCCCGCGCCCCACTCGATTCACAACTCACGCGACACCGTCAACGACGGGCTCGCTTCCCGCAACCTACCACCTTTCCGCCACGACGCACAGCCCCAGCCCCACCCGACGACTGCACTTTCACCACCGCCTCCCCCTTCCCCCCCAAAACACACACACACACACACACACACAGCCAGCCAAAAACGCACTCGCGACCCACACATGCACGTGCATCGGCACACGCCAACCAGTCAACGTCGACAACCACACGCCACGCAAGGCTCGAAACGAAAACGAAACCGGCGTCCTTCCACGTTGCCATCAAGCTACGCGACACAAGACACAAGGAACCAACACAACAGCCGGCCCCACTAATTCCCACTCTCACGCCGCAAAAAGCACACCGAAACCGCCAAACACGCACGCACATTCCCCTTCGCACTGACACCACCGACCGGCTCGCTACCACACACCTCTCGGCAGCCGTTTCACGCCAATTCGCCACACAGTCGACAAGCGCCCGCCCTGTACGGCACACGCAACGACGCAGCGCAGCAAAGGGCGCCCGCAACACATACCTCTCCGCCGCCCGACGCGCCAACCGCCACACCACACCGCCAGCCACTCGCAAATTGTGCACTGCCACCAGCCACACGTCCAACACGCCGCGCCGCCTCCGGCCACCCGCCAGGGGGCGCTCACGTCCGCGACAACAGCGCGGCCCGCCGGGCCGGGCCGAACCGAACCGAGCCGCCGCTGCTCTGCACTCGGCACGGCCACACCCTGCTGCAGACCGGGCTCGTCCCTCTGTACGCGTCTGCCTGCGCATCAACACAACACGACCTTTTTTTTTTTTCTCTCTCTCTCTACCGCCATCCCTTCTTCTCGCGTTTTACTCGTTGTTGCAGCAGCGGCGCACACCTACACATCCACAGCCCCAGCCGAGCCGGCCTCACCTCAGGGCCCGCCGCCAGCGTCTCCTCCTCGGGCACAGGTGCGGTGCTGTGGCCGCCCATCCAACCGCATTGCTGGCCGTCCAGCCACCAGGCGTTCCCACTGCCGCGAGCCACGCCGCGCACCGACCCTGCTGCAGAAAACGAAGCATAGCCAGAGACCGACCGATACACAAAGCAAGCCGTCGCCTCGCCTCTTGTCCTTCCTGCCTTCCTTCCGCCCCCGCCCTTCTCACACCACCGCCTCTCCACTTTCGCCCCCCCCTCCTTTTTTTTTTTTTTTTTTTGTTTTCTTCTTTCTTTCTTTGGCCCTCTCTCCTTCCCGCCATGGCGGTTACGGCACCGCCTGCAGCGGCAGATTTTTTGCGCCCACACGCCTACTCCTACCACCATTAACCTTGCCCTGCCCTGCCCTGCCCTGCCCTGCCCTGCCCATCAACGTCGCAGTCGAACCGACGCTTGCCAACACACTGCCCACGTTCCTTTCTCTTTTCGGCCTACGCCCATTACGCGCCGCCGCCACAGCACCTTCCCTTCCCACAACACACCGACGTCATCACACGCACCCAAAACAGGGGCCACGACCGTGTTCCTCGCCCACTCCCATCCCGCACGGTACGCACATTCCCAACTACTACCGCGCACCCTCCCTTTCCAATCTGTGTGTCTCTGTGTCTGTGTCCTGTCCGCGCGTGACGCCTCTCAACATCCGCCGTCCCCCGTCCCGTTTTCGCCCCCATGCCGTCGTCGCGCCGCCTCCGCCCCTGTCCGCCCCGCACCACACCATACACCGCTGCTTGTCCCGGCCGTTGCCACCAAAGGCGCCGACCGCAAACGCGCCACGCCGCAGCCCCCGTGCGTCTCGCGCTCGCTTGCATCTCCGTGCCGACGCTGCCTCTCTTCCCGCTCGCACTCGACCTCGACAACACAGTCTTTGGCTCCGCCACTGCGTGTTCCGGTGGTACGCACGCTGCAACACGTATGTATTCATTACCAGAGCGATGGCGAGGCATGACAGCATCTCTGTCTGACCAGAGAGTTCTTTATCGCTGCTAGTCGGCGCTTGGACCGCGCCAGACGACAGTAGTGGCACGCACCGGGTCGCCAGGAACAGTTGTTATATATATATATTGTAGCGCGAGTCGGGAGAGGTAGTAGTCGGTCGACAGTAGTAGCGGGTGGACGGTTGTACTGAGCGGGCGTCGGCGGCGTGCTCTGCTCGTCTCGCGACTCTGGTCACGGTTCGGGACGATGTATAGTCTATTGTGTTATAATCAAAAGGTGGTGTGACGCTGCATTGCGCAAATCTGATAACGTATGTTCATTGTACTTATTTTGTTCAACAACAAAAGCCCCACTATTACTTTTTTTCTAAAGTAACTTTTGTCTCTTAACGAAAAACATTCACTTTTTAAAGACTACTTCCTATGGCATTTCCCTCCAAGGAGTGCAATTAATTACCAGCCAGCACTCATTCATTGCACACAGCTGTGTAAGGGGTATCTACAATTGAGGAGCGGATATAAATGCAATTTTTTGTTTTTTTTTTTGTTTTTTTTTTTTTTTTTTGTGTGTGTGTTGTAACCTCCCAGCAACATTTAAAATAATGGACAATGTTATTTACGGATGCTAATGGACATTGCGCTAATTGTAACCTCGCCCACAATGAGAGGTATTGAAAATGGCAACAAAAATGTGAAATTCGCAATCTGACTCAAATATAAAGTCTTCACACAACATTTAAAAACGTCCGTTCAGTGACAAGAAACTTCAATTAAACCGAAATATCGGTCTTTGGCCCTGTGCAAAACAATCAGAATTAATGTCTTACCTCCGAATAAATGGATGTCACATTTCTGCTCTGGTTGTTGCGCAGCGCTTGGAGGAACTGCATTGCAAATAATAATATTCTCTTTTTTTGTGATTTTAGTGACATTTTTCTTCAAAGAAGTGGAATGAAATGTGAAGTGCAACGAACTCTTTAGTTCAATAAACAATTAAATGTTTGAAAAATGCTTTTGAAATAAAAATTATTACTGGGGAACTTGTTGGAGAATAATTACAATAAATACAATTTTTCATTATCTAATGATTATATTAATTAACAGTATACCTTATTCACCATCTTGACCAGTGTTGCCGACCGCCTACATCACACAACCGCACTCGGCTGCTACTACTGACCGACCGCTCTGCATGACGACTATTAGCGTACTGCACGCGACGACTACTGACAGAGTACAGCCCTCAACTACACAGAGCTACGGACTCGCAACGACTACTGACTGACTGACTGACTGAGAACCGCTCGCAACACTCGCGCAGTCCAGCGCAAACTCTCTGGTCACAGATGCTACAATGTCTCGCCATCGCTACTATGTTACATACGTGTTTCAGTGTCTTTTTCATTGGGGTAACGATCTTTGGCTCTTTTTATTCTGAATACAGGGCCAAAGGTCAACGCTGCTGCCCTTATACAATTTATCAGGTTTCATTATGTCTGTTGCAATGTTACATACGGTTCACTCTTTCATTAATATTATCGTTGGGTTTGTTTTGTAGGGACGTTAACATTCTGGCACATTTTTATTATCATCGGACTCTCTGCTATTTGTGCAGGGAGGTTATACCTGGGTCCATTTCCATTTCCATTTACATTTTAATATTGATAGACTTTTTGTTTTTCCTTCTTTTTTTTTTTTTTTGTTGTTTTTTTTTTGTTTTGTTTTTCCCGCTCTCACCACCACCGCCGCATCACGCCTTCCGTTTTCTTGGTTTCTTTTCTGTTCTTCAACTGCTTCAACATCACCGCGCCCCATTTCCACACCACAGCCATCAGCCTCCAAGACGGGCGGGCGCAGTGTGCCATTTCCGGCGCACAAGCACACCCGTACGGTACTCTCCTCGCCCCCACGCCACCAACAACACAGCGACCACGCGGCTTTCAGGCATGGCACGGCACGGCACCGGCGAAATGCGCCGCCCCCGCCCCTCCGCGCATCCGTCCGTCTCGCCACGTTCACTGACAGCCGCGTCTGCGGCTACACCACGACAACCACAACACAACACCGCTCCCCTCCCTGGCAACTCACATTGTTTTTCTCCTCCTCTTTTGCACAAACCACAACGCCGAGCACAGGCGCAAGCCACCCACACCGCGCCCCTCCCCGTCCCGTCTTTGGCCGCCGCTCCTCGTTTCCTCGTTTGCCCCCTCCCATCTCCCGAAATGCCATGCCAGCAGCGTTACGCATGCCCCTCCCCTGTCCACACAACACTACCGCCTAACGAACAGCCTTCCGGGCCACATGCAGGGCACGCCCACCTCCAAACACTGCCAATTCACGGACGCACGCACGCACGCACGCACGCACGCACACACACACACACACACACACACACACACACACACACACACACACACACTCACTTTCTCGACACCTTTCTGTACGGAGGGTGCGTCATCTCGACCGTGACAGAGTGACGGCAACTATCGACGATCCATTTCCCCCCACTGGTAAAACATGTCCACTAACACCTACATACATCATTCAAGTACACAGACAATAGCATACACACAATGGGAGGGCACACGAACATGGACGGCACGGCACTGTCATACACTCTTCCTCAGAACCATATCAACAAACGTTACGTACATCCGGGAAAGCGAAAGCGAACGCGAAAGCGAAAGCAAAAGCAAAGGCAAAGCCCAATGCAGCCGTCAAAGGTAACGTTCACCACGGCAGACACTTGCAGCCGCGCCGCCGTTAAACGCATTTCAGTGCGGCTCCAATACGCCTCCGACACGGGAACGTTCCGTTGCTCTACGAATGCGTTTCTCCCCTTTTTCCCTTCCCCCCCTCCTTGCACTCTTGCCTCATTCCTCACGTTCTGCCCGGACATTCGACCGATCAAAGTCAACCTTTCGTTACCGTTCTCAGCGCGACGGTGTACAACAGTATGACGGGTGTGCCCACGACTTCGGTTCAGTTGCGTGACGCCGGTCTATCGCGCCGATCGACAGTTACTCAGGGGGCGACGGATCGGACCACGTCACCGACACACAAAACACTTTCAAAACAAACAAATACATACCGGATGGACACAGACAAACACGTGTACAGACATTCGCCAAACAAACGACCGCCGCCGCCGTCGTCGCGCTTACTGTATACTGCACTGGACACGCGTGCATCTTGAATGACGACATCGGTGTGCGTGCGTCGTACGCAATCAGTCAGACACGGCTATCAAACATCAGAGTCGAATGGTACATCATCGTGCGTGTCGCCGTACACGTACAGTACAATACAACAACAATGCGTCTTAATGGCACGTTCATTTCAACGTCACTCACACACCTCCACGCTGCAGTTACGTCGCACCATTGTCAAACTCGGCGTACAGCAAAGGGAATAGTGGGCGGCAAAAAAAAAAAAAAAAACCAAACAAAAACATTTCACATTTCACCCTCGCCATGTATGATGTGCAAACAAAACAAACCCGCAAACGGCCGTCGTTACGGTGACACAAAAGTCGCCGATCGCACTGTCCCCCCTCGCAGACGGGTAACACACACACACACACCAACAACACCAATGGGTCAAAAACCACGCCAACGAGGCGTGCCACCATTCCACGCCACGGCGACCAACCTCGTGGCCGTACCCCGCGCAACACGCTTTGACGCGCCCCCCCCACCCACAATCAAAATGCACACATACATCACAGCCGTCCACACAAACAACAACAACAACAATTCCGCCCTTCCCGCAAAAGGCAAGTTGGTGGCCCTGAAAAGGGCCGTTTTGCCGCTCTCGCAACGGACGAGCCTTCTCCATCCTTCCTTCCTTCCATTCCAGAGCCACCCCCTTACTTGGAGCTCGTGTACTTGGTCACCGCCTTCGTGCCCTCGCTCACGGCGTGCTTGGCCAGCTCGCCAGGCAGCAACAGCCGCACAGCGGTCTGGATCTCGCGGGACGTGATGGTCGAGCGCTTGTTGTAGTGCGCCAGGCGAGAAGCCTCGGCCGCAATGCGCTCGAAAATGTCGTTCACGAAGCTGTTCATGATGCTCATCGCCTTCGACGAGATGCCCGTGTCAGGGTGCACCTGCTTCAGCACCTTGTAGATGTAGATGGCATAGCTCTCCTTCCTCTTGCGCTTCTTCTTCTTGTCGCCCTTCGAAATGTTCTTCTGCGCCTTGCCAGCCTTCTTGGCGGCCTTCCCGCTAGTCTTGGGCGGCATCTCGAACCAACGTACGGCAGCAGCAACACCAGTAGCAAGCGCTCCGCTCTAGTCAGCGTCTCCCCACACAGTGGCACCCGCCGCCAGCCGCCGCCGCACCTTTACCAGCTCGCCCTGTTGCGGCCGCCGACCAATGGGGCGCGCGCGCAACCGGCCGCCGCACCCGAGCCCATAAAGCACCCCCACCCCGGCTGCGCCGGCACGCACTCCGCTGCTCGACTCGCTGCCGCTCGCACCGGTCGTTTTCGTTTCCGTTTCGTGTGCACCGTCGCTAGCCCATCGCCATGTCCGGACGCGGAAAGGGAGGCAAAGTCAAGGGCAAGTCAAAGTCCCGCTCAAGCAGGGCCGGGCTCCAGTTCCCGGTCGGCAGAATCCACCGCCTCCTGCGCAAGGGAAACTACGCAGAGCGCGTCGGCGCCGGGGCGCCCGTCTACCTCGCCGCCGTCATGGAGTACCTCGCGGCTGAGGTGCTCGAGCTGGCCGGAAACGCGGCCCGCGACAACAAGAAGACGCGCATCATCCCGCGCCACCTGCAGCTTGCCATCCGCAACGACGAGGAGCTCAACAAGCTCCTGTCGGGCGTCACCATCGCACAGGGTGGTGTCCTGCCCAACATCCAGGCCGTCCTGCTGCCAAAGAAGACCGAGAAGAAGGCCTAAAGGAGGCCAGGCAATCGCAGCGCCGCGTGCTCCCCTGCACGCAACGCGCTTTGCCGGCTCGGCCCACAACAATCGGCCCTTTTCAGGGCCACCACACAAACCTACGTCCAAAGCAAAATTTCAGTCGTCCTCGCCGCACCTTGTTTTGTTTCAACTTTGCACTGTCACAGCACAGCCGCCGCCGGCGCACGTCCGCCATCTTGTCGTCCACACAGCCCGTGTGGCCCAACACACACACACACATTTTGCACGGTCGCAGTCGCCTTCCAAACCGACAACGGCAGCAATAATGACCATTGTTAAAGGGAGGCGTGTCGACACACCGCCCTCCACTCCCGCGCGCAACGGCCGTCGACACGAACGAAACAGCTGATCCGGCCGCCTATGCCCACACGCCTTGCCTCGGAAACCCCAACGCCGCCGCAAACAAACACACAGAGCCAAACCACGCAAGCAAATAATCACCGCCTCTCGCACAACAACACACAGCCCGCCATCTCCGTCGCGATCGATACAAAGACACACAAACGAAGCAGCTCCACACACAGCCAGCCACATGACACGTTTCCTTTCCTTCTCCCCTCCCAGTCACATCACGTCGCTCAAACGGAAAGAAAGAAAGAAACAAACAAACACACGCAGCAACAACACAGACTCTTTCGCACTTTTCAACTTCCGAACAGTGTGGTGGCCCTGAAAAGGGCCGTTTTCTAGTCTCTCCCACCCACAAGCACGGCCGCGGGAAGGC
This sequence comes from Schistocerca serialis cubense, assembly GCF_023864345.2. Classification (NCBI taxonomy): domain Eukaryota; kingdom Metazoa; phylum Arthropoda; class Insecta; order Orthoptera; family Acrididae; genus Schistocerca; species Schistocerca serialis. The sequence goes on along the minus strand of NW_026048529.1, from coordinate 105,080 downwards.
CAGCGCCCGCTGCGACGCAGCCTAACCGCCGAAACCGTACAGGGTGCGCCCCTGCCTCTTCAGGGCGTACACCACGTCCATGGCCGTCACAGTCTTGCGCTTGGCGTGCTCAGTGTACGTCACCGCGTCGCGGATCACGTTCTCCAGGAACACCTTCAGCACCCCGCGGGTCTCCTCGTAGATCAGACCAGAGATGCGCTTCACGCCGCCCCTGCGAGCCAGGCGGCGGATGGCGGGCTTCGTGATGCCCTGGATGTTGTCGCGCAACACCTTGCGGTGCCGCTTGGCGCCACCCTTGCCGAGCCCCTTTCCTCCCTTGCCGCGGCCTGTCATCCTTCCTTCCTCGGGCAAAGCAAAACGTGCACAAACAGCAGCTGCAGCGGCTGGCGAGTCGGCTACGGTCTGCGCCCAGCGCGCCCGCCGCCCCCCTATATAGACTCTGGCCCGCCCTCCCCCCACCACGCGCAACCGAGGGCATATAAGCGCAGCACGGAGGCGCGCGGGCCCGTTGTCAAGGCAGCACCGGACGCCGCGCCGCACCTAACCTCCACGCACGCCGCTCCGCTACCGCTACCGCTACCGCCATGGCCCGCACAAAGCAAACGGCCCGCAAGTCCACCGGCGGAAAGGCGCCGCGCAAACAGCTCGCCACCAAGGCGGCGAGGAAGAGCGCGCCCGCCACCGGAGGCGTCAAGAAGCCCCACCGCTACAGGCCGGGCACCGTCGCCCTGCGAGAAATCAGGCGCTACCAGAAGAGCACAGAGCTGCTCATCCGCAAGCTGCCATTCCAGCGCCTAGTGCGCGAGATCGCCCAGGACTTCAAGACCGACCTGCGCTTCCAGAGCTCCGCAGTCATGGCCCTGCAGGAGGCCAGCGAGGCCTACCTCGTCGGCCTCTTCGAAGACACCAACCTGTGCGCAATCCACGCCAAGCGCGTCACCATCATGCCCAAGGACATCCAGCTCGCGCGCCGCATCCGCGGCGAGCGCGCCTAAACCGCGCCGCGGCACCGCACCGCACAAACAAAAACGGCCCTTTTCAGGGCCACTAACATCTCTCCGTCGCGAGCAAACTTTGTCGGTCGCCTGCCTCTCGCCCCGCAACCCAAAAACAAAAACCACCACTTCCCGTCCGTCCGCCACACCCGCTCACTCTGCCTGCCTGCTAGCAGCGCGCAACAATCACACATCATCCCTCCCCGGCGCTCCAAGCGCACAATACCCAACGGCCGACGTCACACCGCACGGCTGGCTGGCTGGCCGGCCGCCCGCCGCTTTCGTTTCGAAAACAAAAAAAAAACCCGCACTCCACTCCGACGGCCAACGGCCAGGCAGGCGCGCTCGCTCGCTCTACACGCCGCCGAAATCCCCGCCGACTCCTTCCACATCTCAACGTGCCCCCCGTTGCAAAACATAACACACACAAAGGAACAAAACAAAGACCAGACACGACTCGACAAGACAGACATCCGAGAAGAACGAACGCAGGCAAGCCATCCAACGTATTCAAACAAAACAACGTGACAGAAAACCAACCGTCGGCCGCCGCCACAAACACGGCGACAATCAACCACGACAACAACAACACCGCTTACCGCTACCGCCGCCCACACCCGCCACCGACCCCCGCAATCCAACCACCACGGCACGCAAACAGCATCCCCACGGGCATACAGACAGACACCCACACCAAACGCAACACGACAATCAAAACCTTCCCCGACGTGCTTTGATGGCCCTGAGAAGGGCCGTTTTGGGCCGCGCGTCTCTTGCGCGCCACTAGACGACGACGGGGGGTGGGGACGACGGAGTCAAGCGCCAAACCCTTCCTTTCCCATCTCTTTCTCCTCTACTCTACTCTACTTCTTCTTCTTGGGCGAAGCCTTCGCCTTAGACGGCGTCGTCGCCTTCTTCGGGCGCGGCGCCTTCGGCTTCTTCGTCGGAACCTTGGCGGCCTTCTTCGCCTTCGACGGCGACTTGGCCTTGGCCGGCTTGGCCGCAGCCGCCTTCTTCGCACCCGCGGGAGCGGCCGACGCCGCAGACGCCTTCTTGGCGGCGCCCGCCTTCCGACCGGTCGCCGCCTTCACGCCACCAGCCTTCTTTGCGCCGGCCGCACGGGCGCCCTTCTTCTCCTTGCTGGCCGGAGCGGCGCGCTTCTTCTTGGCACCGCCAGCACGAGCCTTGCCGCCCTCGGCCGCCCCCCCGCCGCCGGCGCCGGCAAGCTTGAACGAGCCGGACGCGCCCTTCCCCTTCATCTGCACCAGCTCGCCCGCCACGACGGCCGACTTGAGGTACTTCTTGATAAACGGCGCCAGCTTCTCCGCGTCCAGCTTGTAGTGCGCGGCTATGTACTTCTTGATCGCCTGCAGCGACGACCCGCCGCGCTCCTTCAGACTCTTGATGGCGGCCGTCACCATCTCAGAGGTGCGCGGGTGCGCAGGCTTGGCGCGCGGCTTCTTCGCAGACGACGCAGACTTGGCCTTCTTCGTAGTGCCGGTGGCGGCGGGTGCCGCAGCAGTCTCGTTCGTAGCCGCCTGATCTGCCATTTCGACGACGCGCGTAACACACAGCGAGAGCGAGCGGGACGGCAGGCACGCAAGCACAGCACAGCAGCAGAGCAGAGAATGGCTGTCGCATCATGGTGTAGTGTCCTCCAGGTTGACACTACTGGTGTGTGGGTGAAGTTCTGGTAGAATCGCTCTACCCTTCCTTCAACAAGTGGGACATCAGTGTCCTTCCAGGTTTTTCTTAGAGAGAAGCTTTTGGGTGTCTATGCTGCCCTGCTTCGTGGGCAATTTGATAATTGATGCTTGCTGCGGTCTTTTTTTTTTTTTTTTTTTTTTTTTTTTTTTTTTTTTTTTTTTTTTTTTTTTTTTTTTTTTTCCCCGCAGCAGATGTGGCTAGGCGCTACTTGTTACGTAGCAATGTCTTCTAATCTGGTAGGTCGGCAACGTCTGCTGGCCGTCTCAGCAGGTCCGGCCAGCGGAGTGTGCGTCGCCAGTGTGGACGTTGTCCCAGATTCCTTATCAGCGGGTTGGTGGATGTACCCGCTTTGTTGTAGAAGTTTGTGGCCGCTTCTTCGAACCGCCTGCGTAGCGGTTCGATGTCTGCGACCACGTGAGTGTCCTCCGTCGGGAAGTCCCTTGGGAGGTGAAGAGCTAACCTGAGAGCCCTGTTCTGCAGTTTTTGCAGCCGCTCCAGGTTAGTTTGCGCCGTGTTGCCCCACACTACCGCCGCGTATTCGAGGAGAGGTCGAATTACGGACTTATATAGCGTGAGGCCGACGCAGGTAGGCAGCGTCGTAGTGGGGTTTAGCAGTGGGTAGAGGAGTCTTAGTCTACCCAGTGCTTTGCCCCTGATGCTCTCCACGTGTGGCCTCCAGGTGAGGTGCCGGTCCAGTGTGACGCCCAGGTACTTCGCAGTACCGTTCCACGGGACCGGGACGCCTCGGACCGAGACTGTGGGCGCGCCGTCCTTGACGTGTCTCGTCGCAATGACGATGGCCTGGGACTTCTCCCCATTGTAGGCCAGGCGCCATTTTTTCGCCCAGTCAGTGAGGGCGTCGGTGGCCGTCTGAAGTTTCCGCTGCAACGCCTCGACGCATCTGCTGCGGCTGTACACGGCCGTGTCGTCCGCATACAGCGCCAGGTTGACGTGGGCTGTGCGCGGTGGGTCGGCCGTGTACAGAGAGTAGAGCGTCGGCCCAACGACCGAGCCTTGAGGTACACCCGCGAGTATACGACGCTCCGTGGAGATTCCACTGTCTGCTCTGACGTGGAACGTTCTGCCCTCGAGGTAGCTCTGTAAGAGCTTCACGTGCGACACCGGGACGCCCAGGTCAAATAGTTTGAACAGGAGGCCCCGATGCCACACGGAGTCGAAGGCACGCGACACGTCGAGCAGGAGAGCGCCGAAATACTCGCGTCGGTCGATGGCACCGAACGCCTCCTCTGTTAGGCGCAGCAACTGGTGTGTCGTGGCGTGTTGACTCCTGAAGCCAAACTGTTCGTTTGGTAGGAGTTGTTCTGCCTCTATGATCGCCCGCAGGCGGACCAGATACAGGCGTTCGAATATTTTCGAAAGTGCTGGAAGCAGGCTGATTGGCCTGTAGTTTTTCGCCCTTCGAATGTCCTTCCCTGGCTTGGGGAGGGCTACTATTTCAGCATGCTTCCAGCACGACGGGAACTGTTTGCTGAGCAGCACCTGGTTAAAGGTTGACGCGAGGACGTCGGCTGCCGTGTCTGGTAGCTGCTTCAGCATTATGTTCGTTACGTCATCTGGTCCACCTGCTTTTTTAGCATTTAGGTGGCGAAGTTGCAGCTTGACTTCGTCGGCTGAGATCGGCGGAATGGCGTCTTCTACCTCGTCATACTCCGCATCGAGGAAGACGGGGAGGCGTTCTTCTACCATCTGGATGTGGGCGGCGTCTATCGGGTCGTCGACCGGAGTGAAATTCGCGGCGAACGCGTCCGCTAGGGCTTCTGCCTTCGCGTTCGGCTCGCTCACGAATTCGGCTCCCACTTGCAGCGGCGGAATCCGTTGCATACGGCGCAGGTAGCCTTTTACGGCTTTCCACGCCGAGCCGTCATCGATGTTTAGTTGCGCCACCTTGCGCGCCCACTCCTGATTGCGGTGCGTGTCGACATCGGCCTTGATATGCCGGCACAATCTATTTAATTCGCGCTTTGTGGCTCGATTTCTTGTCCTCTGCCACTCGCGCTGTAGGCGGTTCTTTTGCGCTATAGCCTCCCGGATGTGTCGTGGCAGAGGGTGTGGCCGGCAGTCGATGTTGGCGTCGTCTCTGACAGGCGTGGCCGCTGCCGCGGCGTCAACTATCGACTGCCTGATGTGTTGAAGTGCTGCGTCTGCTCCGTGTTCCGCCGCTTCCGGTGTGGCCTCAAGGGAATCGGCGACGGCGTTGCGGAACTCGTCCCAGCTGATGTCTCGTATGTCGAGCCCTCTCCGCTGTCTCGGGAGAGCGTCGGCGTCGAGGTCAAATATGACCGGTACGTGGTCGGAGGACATCTTTGGCCGCGTACCGGCCGTGACGTGCAGGCGAGCGCCCTTGATGATAATGATATCCAGGATATCCGGGTGGCCCCGGTTCCGTGGATATATTGTCGGTTCATGAGGACCGATGACGACAGCTTCGTGGCGTTCCGCGACATGGAGTAAGCGCCGCCCGCTTGTGTTGGTCGTCCTGCTGTTCCAGACCGCATGCTTCGCGTTGAAGTCTCCCCCCAGTATGATTTTTCCGGGGAGAGCCAGCAACTTGTTGTAGTCTCCCGGTAGGAGCGCTCCTCTAGGCGGTCTGTAGACAGCGACGAACGTTATGGCGCCGTGTGCCGTCTCCACTGATACGGCAGTCGCTTCTGTCTTTGCCAGTTCCGGTATTTGGACGCGGTGGTGTCGTAGCGTCCTCCGTACATACACCGCTGTGCCGCCTCCGTGTGTTGGCCTGTCGTCCCTGTAGCATTCGTAGTTCGCTACGCCGACTCGGACGCCAGGCTTAAGCCACGTTTCGGTGACGAGACATACGTCGATGTTCTCGTCCCGTATAAGCTGCCGGAATTCGCCTGCCTGCTTAAGGAGTCCCTCGGCGTTGAAGACGCAGGCTGTTAAACTCCTTAGCGCTTCAGGCATGATGGCTGCATGGTTGGATGGCGGATGCAACTTTCTGCACCACGGCCAGGAGCTCAGTCATCTGCTGCATCATTGTTTCCATGCAGCTGAGCATCCGTTCCACCAGAGCAGAGAATCACAAGGCCCAGCCAGTGTCGCGGGCGGGCGCGGACGGCCGAGAGAGCGGCCGCCACTCTGCGCGCCGCCGCGCCGCGCCTCCCGCGCTTGCTACCGCCCAACGTCCGACAGCCTGTGCGGAGCAGCCCCAAACCTGCGCCACAACCGCCCGCGCCTTTCAAACCACCGAGGATGGGGCTACACACAGCCACACCACAGTCGCCAACCAGTCGCCACGGCAGCGCCGCAAACCACGGCCAAACTGCAGCTACCGCGCGCTACAGCCTGGGTCGGCCCGCCGAGAATCGCCGCCCCCGCCCAAATGCCGCCCCCACAGCCCCAGCCGACGACCCGCCACAATGGCCAAACCTTCGGCAAAACTCCCACACCGTCGCCGCGGCAGCCCGGCCAGCGCGGCCGGCGCCACAGCCACACAAGCCGAGGCGTGCGGCGATGACGGCCGTGCAAACGCGCCTCCGCCGCCCCATCGCCTTCCGTCGCCCTCCCGCCGTTTCCCGATCGGCCCGCAGCCGTCGGGCCACATCGCGCGCCGTCCTCCTCCTCTCGCCCGCCAACATTCACAGCCGTTTCTCAACAATTGCCCGCCGCAAACGGACGCCGCCTGCGCAACAGGCGCCGCCGCCCCTCGCCGCTTCCGACCCACAACCCCTCGACCGAGGCAAACCGCAATCCGAATCTACAGACCAACCCAATCTGCCGTCAAGCACACACGACAGCCGACCTTACACGTTACGCGTTACACATTACGTTTACACGTCTACGTTAGGTTAGGTTAGGTGGACGTGGGTTAGGTTAAGGGGACTTGGGTTAGGTTAAGCGTCAAACTTAGGTTAAGCATTCAAACACGTCAGGCGTCAGAGGTTAGGTTAGGTTAGGTTAGGTTACACGTTAGGTTAGGTTAAGGGGTCAGTGCTAGGTTAAGAAGCGTCAAACGTAGGTTAAAAAAGCGTTCAAACGTGAGGCGTGAGCCGGACAGCTTACCTTACGTAGACGTTAGGGGCTCACAGGCTGAGCTCACCTCGCCACACCACAGGTTAGGTTCGGTTCGGTTCGGTTCGCTCGGCTCAGCGTAAAGCGCCGAGGTCAGGGTTACGTTCGTTCACCTTCGGGCGCCACACTTTCGGTTGAAAGGTCGCGACGGGACGACGTCGGCAGGCACGCCGCAAACGAACAAAAACGTACAGACGACGTCGGAAACCGCCGACAGACGGGGGAGCAGCACGACCACGACCAGACACCGAGCGCGAACCAGACACACGCGAACCACCCCCACCGGCCAAAGGGCACCACACAACAACCCAGAGCACCACGTGTCGACACCAGAGCAACCCGCCGCTCACGCGACATGGCTGGCACCGAAGGGCAACCGCCCGCAACTGCGCTTTCCGCGCCGGCCCGGATGCACGTCGTGCTACAACAACACCACTACCGTACACAGCCGCTGTTCACAACATCACTATCAATGGCGCGCCCGCGGCTCGCCGCCGTCGCAGTCGCAGCCCCAACGCCAGCACTTTTGCACCACCATTCACACGCACCGCAACACAGCTCGCCGACACAGCCGAACAAAACAAACACCACACAACAACAACAGCAACAACGCCGCCGCCTCTACTTGTGCCGGCGACCCACCCCGCCGATGGCGCACCTTTCGCCAGCCGGCAATCGACACACACGCACCCACCCACCGGGGCCCAGTGCAAAAAAAAAAACACACAAAAACAAAAAAACAAAACAACACAAACGACACGGGAAGCGCACACCGCCACTTCGCGCGCACGCCACCAACCAGTCGTCGTCTCAAAATAACAAACACAAACAAAATAAACTAACAACTAGGGCAACACAAAACAAAAACGCCTCGCACGAACCGCCCACAAAAAGGACAAGCACACGCACAGCCTCTGCTGACGACCACGACGCAGCGGCACGCTGCTCCTGTCCCGCGCCCCGCGCCCCACTCGATTCACAACTCACGCGACACCGTCAACGACGGGCTCGCTTCCCGCAACCTACCACCTTTCCGCCACGACGCACAGCCCCAGCCCCACCCGACGACTGCACTTTCACCACCGCCTCCCCCTTCCCCCCCAAAACACACACACACACACACACACACAGCCAGCCAAAAACGCACTCGCGTCCCACACATGCACGTGCATCGGCACACGCCAACCAGTCAACGTCGACAACCACACGCCACGCAAGGCTCGAAACGAAAACGAAACCGGCGTCCTTCCACGTTGCCATCAAGCTACGCGACACAAGACACAAGGAACCAACACAACAGCCGGCCCCACTAATTCCCACTCTCACGCCGCAAAAAGCACACCGAAACCGCCAAACACGCACGCACATTCCCCTTCGCACTGACACCACCGACCGGCTCGCTACCACACACCTCTCGGCAGCCGTTTCACGCCAATTCGCCACACAGTCGACAAGCGCCCGCCCTGTACGGCACACGCAACGACGCAGCGCAGCAAAGGGCGCCCGCAACACATACCTCTCCGCCGCCCGACGCGCCAACCGCCACACCACACCGCCAGCCACTCGCAAATTGTGCACTGCCACCAGCCACACGTCCAACACGCCGCGCCGCCTCCGGCCACCCGCCAGGGGGCGCTCACGTCCGCGACAACAGCGCGGCCCGCCGGGCCGGGCCGAACCGAACCGAGCCGCCGCTGCTCTGCACTCGGCACGGCCACACCCTGCTGCAGACCGGGCTCGTCCCTCTGTACGCGTCTGCCTGCGCATCAACACAACACGACCTTTTTTTTTTTTCTCTCTCTCTCTACCGCCATCCCTTCTTCTCGCGTTTTACTCGTTGTTGCAGCAGCGGCGCACACCTACACATCCACAGCCCCAGCCGAGCCGGCCTCACCTCAGGGCCCGCCGCCAGCGTCTCCTCCTCGGGCACAGGTGCGGTGCTGTGGCCGCCCATCCAACCGCATTGCTGGCCGTCCAGCCACCAGGCGTTCCCACTGCCGCGAGCCACGCCGCGCACCGACCCTGCTGCAGAAAACGAAGCATAGCCAGAGACCGACCGATACACAAAGCAAGCCGTCGCCTCGCCTCTTGTCCTTCCTGCCTTCCTTCCGCCCCCGCCCTTCTCACACCACCGCCTCTCCACTTTCGCCCCCCCCTCCTTTTTTTTTTTTTTTTTTTGTTTTCTTCTTTCTTTCTTTGGCCCTCTCTCCTTCCCGCCATGGCGGTTACGGCACCGCCTGCAGCGGCAGATTTTTTGCGCCCACACGCCTACTCCTACCACCATTAACCTTGCCCTGCCCTGCCCTGCCCTGCCCTGCCCTGCCCTGCCCATCAACGTCGCAGTCGAACCGACGCTTGCCAACACACTGCCCACGTTCCTTTCTCTTTTCGGCCTACGCCCATTACGCGCCGCCGCCACAGCACCTTCCCTTCCCACAACACACCGACGTCATCACACGCACCCAAAACAGGGGCCACGACCGTGTTCCTCGCCCACTCCCATCCCGCACGGTACGCACATTCCCAACTACTACCGCGCACCCTCCCTTTCCAATCTGTGTGTCTCTGTGTCTGTGTCCTGTCCGCGCGTGACGCCTCTCAACATCCGCCGTCCCCCGTCCCGTTTTCGCCCCCATGCCGTCGTCGCGCCGCCTCCGCCCCTGTCCGCCCCGCACCACACCATACACCGCTGCTTGTCCCGGCCGTTGCCACCAAAGGCGCCGACCGCAAACGCGCCACGCCGCAGCCCCCGTGCGTCTCGCGCTCGCTTGCATCTCCGTGCCGACGCTGCCTCTCTTCCCGCTCGCACTCGACCTCGACAACACAGTCTTTGGCTCCGCCACTGCGTGTTCCGGTGGTACGCACGCTGCAACACGTATGTATTCATTACCAGAGCGATGGCGAGGCATGACAGCATCTCTGTCTGACCAGAGAGTTCTTTATCGCTGCTAGTCGGCGCTTGGACCGCGCCAGACGACAGTAGTGGCACGCACCGGGTCGCCAGGAACAGTTGTTATATATATATATTGTAGCGCGAGTCGGGAGAGGTAGTAGTCGGTCGACAGTAGTAGCGGGTGGACGGTTGTACTGAGCGGGCGTCGGCGGCGTGCTCTGCTCGTCTCGCGACTCTGGTCACGGTTCGGGACGATGTATAGTCTATTGTGTTATAATCAAAAGGTGGTGTGACGCTGCATTGCGCAAATCTGATAACGTATGTTCATTGTACTTATTTTGTTCAACAACAAAAGCCCCACTATTACTTTTTTTCTAAAGTAACTTTTGTCTCTTAACGAAAAACATTCACTTTTTAAAGACTACTTCCTATGGCATT